>NC_081848.1:64643721-64723721 GCF_963259705.1 Myotis daubentonii
GAAATGTCTTTATAATTTTTCCACTTAAATGTTCAGTAAAGTGCCTTTCCAGTATGTGATTGCGTAAGTGTTCTTTTCTCTGCATTCTGATTTGCTGGAATATTGCGGTAATGGTGACATGTTTCCATTCTGAGGGAGCCCAAGGCAGCGTTAGTGTTATTCCGAGTGATTGAAGCTGCCATCTTGCTGACTTTCCCTTGGGCAGCATCAGGCCTGTTTGCTTTTGTGTTCATTTCACATGCTTCCTGTGAATTTGGCTGGCAGAACATCAACGCTTCATTTAGCAAGAAAAAGTAAATTCATGTTTGGCTATTATATCTCTCCAAGTTTCTGTATGGTCACCAACATCTAAGATATTAAACTTATAATTAGTTACAGCAAATGAATACTGTTTTATTCTAGACATTTAAGGAAAGCATCTATTTGAATAGCAAGGTGGTTGCAAAAACTACAAGTCAAATATTTAGAATCTTTCAAATGAGTCTCTTCTCTCTCTCACAAAGATCCTATGGTAGCTATAGTACACTAACCTTATCTTTGAGACCAGATGATAATAGATTCACCACCAACTAAGAATGCAAAGAGAAAAAGATCTCTCCTTTTAAAATGCTGCAGATGCAAGCATTTCTATATGCTGTGTGGTGTGGCTACAGGAAAATTACATTGCAGTAGTCCAAGAATTTTCTTCAAGCCTTTGTAGAACTACTGTAGTAGTAGAATTCACCAAGTTTCCATGATACTCCTTGAATCATTTCCTCCCACAGTGAGTTATTTTTCTGTTGAAGGAAAATAGAAAAAGAGAAAATAAATAATAACAAATCTTGGCTGTCTCATTTCATCAGCTAGAAGGTAAGAATGTGTATTTTACTAATATATTCTTAAGGATGCCTAGAAGGGTAACAAATACAATATAGAGATTAGTAAATATAGTATCCATATTTGTGATATGTGATAACACATATGTGGTTGATATCGGTAGCTTTGCAGGTATTTTGTGCCAAAATATCCTCAGTTCTTCCTCCATATCTTTGCATAGCTGATGTCCAGAATATTCATCCCTCCCAACCCTTCATGACTTTTCCTTCTCGTTGGATTGTAGGTTAAATATCTCAATCTCTTTCTTAGAGAAGTGGTCCCTGACTACCCATCTGAAGTATTCACTCAGTTACCTGCTGTCATGTACTTACTGTATTTTAATGCTCAGTATAGCACTTATGTATTATATAGTCGTTTACCAGTTAATTTGTTTATTTTTCCCAACCTCACTCAACCTCACCTGTTGTAACCTTCACAAAAGTAAAGACATAGTCTGTCTTATTCGCAGCTAAATCCTAATAAGCACATATAGTAGGTGTTCCATAAATATTTGTTGTTAAATTACTATTTTTAAAGTAACTCATGTCTACCCTCAGGGTATTTAAAAAACATACCTTGGGTATCTCATCTGATTGTGCTGGGTGCTTTCACATACATGACCATATTTCATTCTTATTTGAGCCTCACAGAAACCCTTGCCATAGGCATTACTAAACACATTTTTAAAATTTATCTTTATTGTTTAAAGTATAGATGTCCCCCTTCCCCTCCCTATTGACCCTTTCCAGCCCACTGCAGTCCCCTCCCCAGGCCTTCCCTGCATTACTGTCTATCCATAGGCAACACATGTATGCATATAAGTTAATTAGTTTATTTCTTCCCACCCCCCCCTTCCCTTTGAAATTACTGCGCACATTTTATGTAAGGAAATATAAGGAATTATATAACCTTCCCAAAGTCATAGAGCTGTAATTAGAGCCAGTATCAAATCCAAATCTCTGACTCTATGAGCAGAATTACCTTGGAAAATTAACATGTTCAGGAGCTGTTAATTAGTATTTAGAAATAAAACATTTTTTGAGTGTTTGAGAGGGGTCTGGGACTAGTGCAAGTGCTTTATAGCCATTACTTCATAGATTTCATAACTACCTTATATCATTATTATCTACATTTTATGAATCAGGAAACTTAAGGTTCAGAGAGACCAAGAAACTTAACTAATCCAAAGTCACAAAGTTAATCGCTGACAGACATGACACTTAAATTCAAGTCTGTCTTATTCCAAAGCCTGTGCTCTTTAACCACTAACTACTCACCATACCCCAAGATGTACTACCATCTCAGTACAAAAGCCAGAAGGCCTCTGCCCTGATGCATTCAAACAAACAATCAAAAAACTAAAAAAAAAAATGAATTCTAGCAAGCATTTCTACACCATTTTAATAAAATCCTTACTAATAAAACCCTAAGTAGTCACACCATGATGCCCTCACACTGTCACAAGATAGCTGCTTGCACAGCGGGTTCGCGCAGGTGGGCGGGGCTGGGCTTGATGCTGCATGAGCAGCAGAGAGCCTGCCTGAGAATCCTGCCTCCGTGAGGCAAGGCCTGCCTGGGGGTCCAGCAAGGCCTGCCTGGGGGTCCCACCTCCTCTCGGCTCTGCGCGGAGAGGCCTGCTTGGGGGTCCCCAGCTCCGAGGGCCGAGGCCTGCCTGAGGGTTCCCCGGCTCCACGCAGCGAGGCCTGCCTGGGGGTCCTACATCTCAGCTCCGGCCTACCTCTTTGGGGCAATCCATCGAGGAGCCCCGGATGGGTGGGCGGTGCCTACCTCTTTGGGGCGATGGATCCCAGGGCTCCCACACTGTGACAGGGCACAGACCAGGCTGGGGGATCCCCCTCTCCCCTGCCCCCGAGTGCATGAATTTTGTGCACTGGGCCTTTAGTACATTATAAAATTCAGATTGGCTTACTCATAGTTTCTCCCTTAAATAACATTTTGCTATGTTATGTAGATATGAATATGTGGGGTTGGCAGAATTGCTTTTTCCTTATTTTTTTCCTTATTTTTGGTATATGATAGCTATTTTTTAATTTAAAAAATCAATTTTCAGAAAATATAATGCCATTCCCAGAAATACTGTCCACTTCTGTAAGACTTCTGGATTTTTGCTGGATGAAGTAGGGAAAGTATTCTGTACAAACACACATAGTTCCCTTGTTCCAGTCAACTACTTTGATATGGTTCAAAAATATACCAAACTTAATTACAGTATATTATTATTTTATTCACATAAATTCTACATTAAGATACTTTTGCAAATATTAATTTGCTCATAGACTGTTGCTGTGTTTATATATTATTTCTTATAGTTTTTTTAAGTTGTTTTAAAAATATCTTCTTTAGAGCATCAGACATTATTTTGTGAGATAATTAAGGTCTATACAACTTAAAAGACAATGAGTCTACCAAATTCAATTTCTCAAATTTCTAATCTTGCTTCTCCTTTTATTATAACTAGTTCTAATGAAGATTTGATCCATTCATGGTAAAACTTATTTCCTGTTAAAAAATGTTTTCTTTTTTGAAAGTTCTTTGAATATCATCTACAAGCAAAATTAAGCAGTAAACCTTATGATTGCAAAATGTTTTCCTCTTTATTTTCAGTAATATTACTAAAAAAGTTTCCTATAATTTAATAATAAGAAATTGCGTTATTCAGTAAGAAAATATAATGTTAAATATAAACTATTAGTTTTTATAAGGTAGGATTTGGGGATCATAATAGCTAAGAGAAATTGGGGTATAATGGAAATGCCTTTACATAGCTAGTAAAGAAGTTCTCTTATTTAAGTGGAAATTCAAATTTTGTCACAGTTATCACGTCATAACTCCCTGCCACTGTAGACATTTCATAGAGTAGCCAGTTCAGGTTCTGTGTGTCTGTACAGTGAAGTTCACTGAACTGTTTTGTCAGATGCTGTCAAGGCAACCGACCGTTGTTGTAGAGAATCAAACCAAATCATTGTGACGTGAGCCTTCCAGAGCTAAGATACCAATATGAATGGTTTAATGAAATTGAATATTTGATTTCAGTTTTTTGTTAGATTGTCAAAATATATTTCACTCATTCATAAATTTCTGAGTTTAACCAGTTCTAATATCTATCCCTATACTTTACTAAAAATTTGTTTTCAATATTACTTAATATAAGTAACACTTGAAATGCATTTAGGTATTTGAGTATGTTTTGTTAGGTATGTGATTCTTCACCAAACATTTTAAAGTAAAGTTCTAATTGTATAGCTATTTAGTAAAAAAGAAGTGTCTTCTACTAAAATTAAAATTTTCTGTTATAAGGAAGCTCGTTTCAAGTTTCAAATAACTTCTTTTTTTTTTTAATCCTTACCTGAGGATATTTTTCCATTGATTTTAGAGAGAGTGGAAGAGAGAGGGAAAGACAGAGAAACATCGATGGGAGAGAAACACATCTATTGGTTGCCTCCTGCATGAGTCCTGACCAGGGCTGAGGAGGAGCCTGCAACTGAAGGGTTCAAATAACTATTTTTTATTTCTAAAGGCTATTATGAAAAACAAAGTTGTATTTGATTAGAAAGAATTTAATGAAAGTTTTATGCATGCTTTAAATATTTCTTATATGATTGGAAAAAGTTTATTTTTCTGGTCAATTGTTATCTAAAAGGTATTATTACAGTGTAGGCTTAGTTAAATGCCTTATGTACATGTTTTGATGGATGGGGGTGCTGTTGCTATTTCTGTTCAATAACCTCAGAAATACTTTACCAACTTATACTGTAGCTATGGTGTAGCATTGAAAACCTTCTAACAAAAAGCTCCTTGATGCAATTAAAGGTCACTTGTACATGTTATAATAGGCTACTCATTTACAAGATCTTTGTTAAGGGTCAGTGATATAGCATGAAATGGATTGCCCTTCTTGAGCTTATAAATTAAATGGGTCAATTTATGTCGTATTCAGTGGGCAAAGAAAAAAGCTAACAATACCAGTTTATTAATATTTTTACAAAAAATTGCTAAAATGTTGAGCAAAACCAAATGCACTATTTCTGTATTCTTGACATAAGTAATTATAGAAAATTATTGGAATATATAACTGCAGTTTTTAAGGAGAACTGCTTATACTAGTATACACACATTTTTGTTTGTTTAAATATATAGATCACATGCAGATACAGAAAAACACAGCACAGTGATAGTGTTCAAATGTCTTTTACCATAAAATTAGCATATTTCAAAATGGCTAAGATGTATATACTCCATTTTTTTCTGTATAGAAGTTCAAAGCTTGTCAGGGATAGGCATGAAAACAGACTCAAACTAGATAGTGATTTATTTTAATTTTCTTTCATAGCCTTTCCAATGCTCTTGGGGGGAAAAATGTTGGTGCAGATAAAGTATTAGTAATGAATTCAGTCACCTGATTTTTCAATGAATTAAGACTTTAGGTAAAAATAAAACTAATAGTGAAAAACAACTACACCTTATAATAATTTTAATACACTTAGATTTTACGTGTTACATATATATTTGTGAGGTATAAATCATTTTTTATTCTCAAACTAAAATCAAATGAGTAAAAATGTTCTAATGAAATAAATTTATCCAGCACTTCCTAATTTTCTTTTTGGTTGCTGTGTACTATCAAAAAAAATTAAATTGTAGTCAGTGCCAAACCAAATCTTCTGGGTCAAACAAAAATAATTTAATATTGAGTTTGAATTTAGAATCAAATGAATAATGATCTGTCATCCTCTAGAACCGATTGGCCTATAACAATACTAAGGCAAATCAATTCTAAAGTAAGTAGCCAAGAAAAACCCTGACCCAAGTAATCTCTGCTTGTTATTTAGCTCTTGAGTATCCATTCTTCACTGTTTTTTGTTTTTGCTGCCATACTTTAGCACAGTCAAAATACCATACATAAGCCTCTTTTATAAAGTATCAAAACTTTGGAAAAATGTTCATTTAGGGGCATAAATGCTATAAAGTTATGTCTGTTTTACTCATCATTGTATCCCCTTTTCCTAGTTCAGTGCCTGATCATGTAGGTGCTCAAAAGATATTGAATGAATGAACGAATGAATATCCTCCTGACAGTGCTCAAAACACATTAGAGAGTGTGACCATAAAAATCTCACCATTTCAGATATATGGAATAGTATGATAATGCTAATACAGTTCCCATAAGTGGATAATATACTTCTAAGATTTTGCATAAGTAAAATAACCTTCAAAAATATTGGCTAATAATATAATGAACTGTTATCGCTGAAATAAAGTTGAACTGTGTCCTCAAAAATACCAAATAGGAAATGAGGTAAAATATATTGTTTCCTTAACAAAAGTGATTAATATGCTATTTGAATCATGATTTCCTTTTTGTCATTTTCTTGCCACTTGAAAATTATTTTGAGTGTTTCATCGTCAAAGATTCTGTAATAAGTTTTCCCAATTTGCAAAAGTCCCCCAGCGTTGATTCCTATTATCTGTTTAGGTTTAAAGTTAGTTACACTTTCTAACCCCCATTGACTCAGCACTTGCCTGTTCATATGTCCGGTCTTCTCTGGCCAGTAGGACTGATTTTATTGCCTATATGTTTTCCTGGCTTTAAACAGGAAAATATTGCAAAAGATTTGTGAGTTAGGGGTGAAATAATTATGTACAATGGAATCTGAACACAACATTTTGGGTATTCCACAGTTCAGATTTAAATACACATTAGCAGTGAAGCAACTAATATCTAGATATAACAAAATCTGGAACTATCACTATTGAAAAATCATCCCCTTGACCTCTGTGCACATGGAGCCAACAAATCCCAATCTAGTTCTTTAGTTTGGCTTCTTAAGATTTTCCTCCTGGAAACCATTCTAGTCCAGATAGAAATTTAAGGCAATTATATTCAGAAGAAAAGTTTTATAGTGCATAATTTATAACAAATGCATTCCTTCATATGTCCTATTGACTTAATGTGTAATTCAGTCGAGAACCATAAAATACATGTAAAGATATTTTGAAAATGTGATCTACTCTTCGTAGTGTCACATTGGCCATTTCTTTTCTTCAACATTCAATTATTATAACATTCCCATCATTTCATTGGAAAAGTTCTTTTTTTTTTAAACTTTGCTTTTAGTTTCTTTTTTTTAATATATATTTTATTGATTTTTTACAGAGAGGAAGGAAGAGGGATAGAGAGTTAGAAACATCGATGAGAGAAACATCAATCAGCTGCCTCCTGCACACTCCCTACTGGATATGTGCCCGCAACCAAGGTACATGCCCTTGACCGGAATCAAACCTAGGGCCCTTGAGTCTGCAGGCTGACGCTCTATCCATTGAGCCAAACCAGTTAGGGCTAGTTTCTTTTTTTAAATATATTTTTATTGATTTCAGAGAGGAATAGAAAAGGAGAGAGAGATAGAAACATCACTGATGAAAGAATCATTGATCCTCTGCCTTCTGCAAGCCTCCCACTGGGGAACAAGCCGGCAACCCAGGCATGTGCCCTTGACCGTAATTGAACTCGGGACCCTTCAGTCCACAGGCTGACACTCCATCCACTAAGCCAAACCAGCCAGGGCATTGGAAAAGTTCTTATGCTTTGGTGCATATAAATTAGATAAGTAAAAGACAATATTAAATCAAGTATGCCCCTGATGCTTTAAGCATGAGATTAGCAAACTGTGGCCTATGGGTCAGATCCAACTCCACTGTTTTTCTAAATAAACTTGTATTGGAACACAGACAGGTCTGCTCATTTATGTATTGTCTATGGCTTCTTTCACTCTGCATCACTCAGTTGCAATCTTAGGGCACACAAGGCCAAAGTACCTACTATCTGGTCATTTACAGAGGAAGTTTGCTATGAAGAACTTCTACTTTAGAAAGCTGTATACTTTAAAGAAAATTTACTGAGACCATTTCAATTAGAAGATAAAGCTTAAAATTAAACTGTATTTGAGTAATAATGAATTCGCACAACCATTTTTGTGTAGTTTGCACTTTTATAATTAATGCAGGTGTGACTCTTGAGAAAATACCTGCATTTCTTAAAAATTAAAATCAGGAGGGAGCCCTGGCTGGTTTAGCTCAGTGGATGGAGCGTCAGCCCAGATTCGAGTCCGGTCAAGGGCAGGTGCCTTGGTTGCGGGCACATCCCCAGTGGGGTGTGCAGGAGGCAGCTGAACGATGTTTCTCTTTCATCAATGTTTCTAACTCTCTATCCTTCTCCCTTCCTCTCTGTAAAGAAATCAAAATATATTTTGAAAAAATTGGGAGGGAGCTTAAAGTGCTTCAAAGCTGACTTATCATTGTGTGCACCCAGCCTCTTTAATCATGTGGAACCCACTTTCTTAGAGGTACCCCGTTTCAATCTCTACCAGCTCCAGTTGTTAGAAAATTCTTTCAGATGCTAAAGCATCTCCCCACCTATTATTACTAAATCTACTTTCTTAAGCCACAGAAAAACTGCTATTTTCTATGTAATATCACTGGATTCATCATAAATACCTAATACATGAGGAAAGATATAATTTTTCTTGGTTTTTCTTAGATTTATATTTCTTTTCTAAGATATTATAAATTAAATTAACCATTTAATGGTATTTGTTGTACATTTAACTTAGAATCTTCAGCATAAAGCCCATATAATTTTTGCAACATCCTTTAAAGGAATCTTTTCTAAAATAAATAAAGCATCAATGAGAAATACTAAAGTAATAGCCTTGAATGCTGAAGTAAAAATGCTTTATGAATTATAGGTTCATACAATTTAAATGCTATTAAAATTCAACGTTTTTATTTATAGCATGTTTGAATTCACAAATGAACTTCAAATGATTAATAGTAATTAAAATCAACATCAAATGTGTTTTTTCAAGATTATTGTAGTCTATTTAACATGATTTTACTGTACAGTACATTAAAATGTAGCATTAAACTTTTGGTGATGGCTAATGAGTCATAAGGACATATTTCTAGCAAGTATTGATTTTATAAAAAGAATTATACCAGAAAAGATTGCCGTTCACTATCCACACTATCTAGCATATATAATTGATAATCAAATTAAAATAGTAAGTTTAAGCGGGCACTATGGATCAAGAAGTCTTGTTAATTTTTCATTTTATTTTTTAACTGTAGGAATTTCTTAAGCAAGGAAATAAGGTCATATAGAATCTTAAAATGTAAAATATTATAAGTAATTTTGGGGTGATAAAATAATTTTTAAGTCATAAGATTCTTGTGTTGGAATTTTTTGGCATTTTAGGTAGGAAGTTTAAACATGAGGACAGTTTTACTCAAAATTGCTTTTATTTAAGTTTATGCCTATTATTATTTTTTAAATAATTATATAAAGATTTGTGTCCTTGGCATTTGAAAATTATTTTAAAATTAGATAAAACAAAATTCCTTTTTAAAGGTGTTTATATTGTAAAATGTAAAAGATTGCATGAAACCTCACAAAAAGTACTCAACTTGGTGTTTTCAGCCTAATAAAAATGTTGTAGAAATACTTGTAAGCTTGAAAATCACACTAGCTATTCTTGTTTCAAATTCTGTTTAATATATTGTTCAGTATGATTTTATAATAAACAGATTACTCCTTGAACAGGAATTAAGAATAAAGCTGCCAGGAAGGGGTTTTGTTGTCAGAGTAGTTCCCGCCTCATGTTTTGTAAGAGATTTCATGGTCCCATTGTAAAGAGTAGATGATTTAAAACGTGTTCCCAAGATAAACTTTCCCATTGTTATTAATGAGGATGGATAATACTGAGTGACAAGTGCATTAGGAATGACACAGAAAGAGCTGTTAGATTTGTCAGAGTCTATCACTTCAGGCAGTGACACTTGAGGACATTCTTTTTTGTGGATATTTGGGATGGGGGATCTGATTTAAAGATACCAAAGTTTGTGTTTGCTTATAGAATAACGTATTTTACAACTTACATATATATATTTTATGGTGTAAAGAAAATATCTGCAAGGTTATTTAGATTTTTGTTCACATTTTAACTTTATTCTCTTATGTATTCTGATTTCTTCCTAAGAAAATCATCAAACTGTAACATTTAAATGTTAAAATATTTACCAAAAAACTAATTATTAGGAAAAGCCTATTTTTGGGAATATCCAACCAAAAAAATACATATTTAAAATTACATAGATTTCTAAAAGAATATTTTGTGTCTTATTCCTCTATATTAGAGGGAACTCTTCTGCATTACCTTGAGAATAAATATTTTGAAATAAGATACATGTGATTTATATTATCTTTTAAAATATATATTACTTTACAGAAACACATTTTAAATATTAATCAATGAACAATTAATAATGAATGACTTTCCTGGTATTTAAAGTATATCCAAACTGTTATATGCCTCTCAATTTTAGTTTCTAATATGCAATTGGTCACTTTTTCGCCTTGATTCATCTTTCATGCTGCCAGCCAAATTTCGTCTCTGTACACCTTTTTGACACTAATAATGACTGAGTCTGTGTTCATTTGAGTTCAAGATTTCCCAGGCGGCAGTTTGGAGCTAAGATAAACTATCTATCATGATTGCATACCACTAATCTGTCTCATCCAAACCACTCTATGACTGAAATTATACTTGACAGTTCACTTCTTCTTGATGAGCCTGAGGTGAACATAGCTACAGCCCATCCCTGGGAGGACATGGCAACTATTCCATATGCTAGGAGGGTCCTTTTATTAGTGAAACAAATCTTAAACTCTGCCTGTGGTAGAGAGAGATTTTCTCTGTCTCTCCCCCTCCCTTCCTCTCTCTATCTCTCTCTTTTTGCATTTTCGTTTTGTACTTTTATACCACAAAACTTTTTTAACCCCAAAACATTTGGTAAATAATTTCTGTTACAAGTTCTACCTATAAGTTAGTTTCACAGTGTAGTTAAAATCCTTGAAGTCATTTTAAAAATACGTATGCTTTCTAAAATGTTCTTTATATACCATAATTGTCAAATATCAAAGCTTTCCTGTTAGTATTTTGACTCTTACCAGAATTTACCAGTTCTTGAAACATCTCAGTAAAAAAATTTTTAATCTTCACTCAAGGATATGTTTATTGATTTTAGAGAGAGGAAAGGAGAAAGATAAAAAAAACATGGATTGGTTGCCTTCCATACCCACCTAATCTGGCAACCTAGGTATGTGCTCTGACCAGGAATCAAACCTGTGAACTCTCAGTGCATAGGAGGACACTCCAACCAACTGAGCCACCCCAGCCACGACCAGCTCAGTAAATTTTTATATTACAAAAATGTTCCTATGAAGAGTTTCTCTCATTTTAACATGATAATATTTTAAAAATAAGTTTCGCCGAAACCGGTTTGGCTCAGTGGATGGAGCGTCGGGCTGCGGACTGGGGGGTCCCGGGTTCGATTCTGGTCAAGGGCATGTGCCTGGGTTGCGGGCACATCCCCAGTGGGAGATGTGCAGGAGGCAGCTGATCGATGTTTCTCTCTCATCGATGTTTCTAACTCTCTGTCTCTCTCCCTCTCTCTCTGTAGAAAATCAATAAAATATATTTTAAAAAAAAACAAAACAAAAAAATAAAAATAAGTTTCAAATTCTTTATTTAGAAATTATTTTGAAGATTTGAATAAAACAAACTGAACAGTGTGGCAGAATATATTTTAATTTTATATAAAGATTCCTTATGTAAACTTAATTGTCATCTTTACTATTGCTATGCAGAGTCTAGAGAAAAATGGCTGAGGAAATAAACTCATTAACTGCCTTATATTCTTTTTGTAAAAATTCCTTTCCTTGGGGGTTCAGAAATACCAAACATTTTGAGAAGATGGACAAGGAGATGTTAAAGGATTTATTACTAATACCCTGGAAAAAAAGAAATCTAAAGTAATTTTCAAGAATGTATAAGGAGGGTGTAATAGTAAGGCTACTTTTACTAACCAACATGGAGAACCCAATGAACAACAGATTTAATGTGGAAAAGGAGAGATTGAGGTTATTTAAACGAAGCACTTTGACTAATTATAACATATAGAAAGTTATAAAGTGGAACCTATTATAATCTGTCCTGGATTGAAATGTAATTCCACCTGAAGATGTTCAGATGGCCTCAACAAATTTGCTCGTGTTGTTCTATTGGTCATCAGAGCAAGCACCTAGTAAGTTTACTCCTCATTGTCCTTTACTTGAAAGTTTTTTATTCCCTGGGAAGATTCCTTTTAGCAAGGGCAATATTTTCTATAACCTATTAAACAGCAGTGGAATCACTAGTGCATTCTGCACAAAGCTTTTCTAAAGCACCTAATCTATATATATAAAAGCATATGTATGTGTGTGTGTGTGTGTGTATATATATATATATATATATATATATATATATATATATATATAAGCATATGTATGTGTGTGTGTGTGTGTATATATATATATGCGCGACCAAATGACCAAGCAACTGAATGACCAAACAACTGAACAACCGGTCACTATGATATGCTCTGACCACCAGGGGGCAGACACTGAACACGGGAGCTGCCCCCTAGTGGTGCACTCCCACAGTAGGAGCACCGCTCAGCTGACCACCGAGCGCCAGATGCCGCTGGGCTCATGCCTGGCAAGCGTAGCTGCAGTGGCACGAGCCTCTCCCGCCTCTGCGGCAGTGCTACCCTGTGGGGGTAGCGGTGGCAGGTGCAGTGGGGCCAGGTTGAGTGGAGTGGTGCAGCACCCAGCCCGGGCCCAGGCTCCTCCCTGGCCGTCTGCCGCTTCACACTACTACATCCCCCAAGGGGTCCCGGTTTGCAAGAGGGCACAGGCCAGGCTGAGGGACCCCACTGGTGCACGAATCCGTGCACCCGACCTCTAGTGTCTAATAATCATCAACTCTATTTTGGAAACTTACATAAATTAATTTCCTAGAATTACAGAGATAATTAGTATAGTGAATGAAACACTCATGTTTTGGGGTGCAATATAAATTATTTTTAAGTGAGCTTAATTTGCTTCAACTTTTATTATTTTCTACTACAGTATTTTTATTTCAACTAATATAATAGTTACTGGCGAGCCATTTAAGATTTCAGTAACATCACCTAAAATAAATATCCTGGGGGATAAAGTCAAAATAAACTATTGGTATAGTATTTTCACGTTTTAATTTTACTCCATAATTTCTGCAGTGGCCTGCATATATCTTTCTGAAGAAAAGGGAGTTCTATCAAAGTAAATTAGTAAACTACCTATGTTTAGTCTTTATTCTGAAAGCAATTAAATGAAAAAAGTCTAACTTATACACTTACTCCAATGGTATATAGTCTTAATTTTGTGCTAAATTTTAACCTAGGCAGTAAAATCTGTGATCCATTCATCTTACCATATCCAATTACTCCTCCTATCTAATTATATGATCATTAAATGTACTTTTTTATTATATGATGCATCTGCATATTTTAAAAATAAAATTGCTTCCATGTTTCCCACAAGCATCTATTTTCTAATCAGAAGAGTTGATATTATATTGCTTTACAGTAAATATTCAAAAATTTGAAACTGGTAATTATTGAATAGTTATGATCTGAAAAAGTAATTGCTTCATTTGCAAAAAAGAATTTGTTTATTTTAAATTTAGAAAACAGCAGAATAAAATGATGTTGTGTGGAATATTTAAGTAATTATGCTTTTTGTTTGGGGTTTTAATACAGCCTTTTAAAAATACTCTTGTAGGCCTAAGCAGGGTACACCATGAATCCTGTTTAAAAAAAAAAATGTGACAAAGCAAAGGAAAATGCTAATGCTAAGTAAGTTATATAAACTTATGCTGGAAATGTGCCTTAATACTTTCACATAAGGTAAAATTATTGTGTTCTACAGACTATTTTTAATAAAATAATTGGTACCAGAAGAAATAATACTTTCTCACTAAAATAATTCCCTCATCTTTGCTTTTGAAATTGAGATGAAATTTCCTTTCTGTGAGTGTGTGTGTGTCTGTAAGAGTCTCATAGAGAAAAATGTAAGAAATTCTGTCATTTTTAATATACTGACTTACAGTGAAACATTTTATTTCAATATAATGTACCTATTGGTCAATTAAAGTTTCAAAGACTAGTAACATGAAAGCAAGATCAACCATAGATTTTTATTAATTCAGTTAGTAATTCTTTATGAGGGTACTTTTAGTGTTTTTAATGTAGTCCAATGCTTTTTATCAAAATACATGTCCTTAAGATCTGACCTCTGGCTGCCTATCCAGCCTTATCTCTTGCCTGAGCTCCAAGTTGCAGTCTGACTCTTACCTGTGGTTCCTGTACTGTCCCATTCTATCACTTCCGGGTCTTTTGTAAATGGCAAACATATTCTTGTAAATTTTCTCTATTATAGCACTTCCAACATTATTTTAATTTTCTGTTTCCCTACTTTACCGTACTGTAAGCTGGTGGCAGAAACTGTCTTGTTCTCAGTCACTGATGTATACACGGAACCTAACACAATATATAGCATACAGGGGTGGGTAAAAGTGGGTTTACAGTTGTGAGTACATGAAACCATTTATTCTTGGATTATTATTAATTATCATATTATTTATTTGTGTTATAACGTTAAAGCTACTTTTGCTCACCATGGACAGTAGGTGTAAATATTTAGTAAATATTTGTTGAATGAAAAACTGATAGTATATGTGACTTGGTTAAGTATCTGACATCTATTTTTTTCAATTGTCATAAGAACACTTCACGTGAGATCTACCCTCTTAACAAAATTTTAAGTGGATAATACATTATTGTTGACTATAGGTACAGAGTTGTAACCTGTCTGCATCTTTAATTAGCTCTCCATATGGGTCTTAGTTGCCTGCTCTTTAGGGAGCAGCACTATTAATCAGTTCTCAAAGCCCAGTCAGGCAAACCCTTCCCTGCAGTAGCAGCCGTACCAAACTGTTTAAAATTTCTCTAGCTACCAAACTGTTTCTTGTCTTTAAGGTTGCAATACTTCCCCAAATCAACTTGGAATTTTTCAAAAATACTTTAACAGCTAACTCAGTCTTTCCTTCTTTGTGAAGATTTTGCTAGCTCCTTCTCCACTCCACTCACCCTTCCCTGCCACTTACTGACTTCTCTCTAAATCTTTGGCTTATGTAAAACTACCTTTTTAATGAGAAAATCTGTTACTTGATGCATTAGAACTCTATCAAATAATTTTTATTTTTATTTTAATCCATTTTTTAGCTGGTCTGCATCACCTCTCACCTCTGTAGACCTGTGGTAGAGGTTCACTATGGATAGCTATTAGGATCACTAATTAAAGCCCAACCAACTGAGCATTTAAAATGTACCCTTGAAATAGAGGGGAGGTGCCAAGTTGATAACATCTTGATAACATTGGATAGTAATATCCCATGGGCTTACATATTCATTGTTCCTAGTCAATTGACATTTATATCTATTATCTCTTGAGTGAAACATGATTAATTATTTTATGATAATTTGAATCATTGTTTAGAGCTCAGTTTGGAAGTCTTGTGTCCCAGCCATCTTCGCTACCATTCCTTTAGACTGCAGTGGTTCTAAACCTTCTGGCCCTTTAAATACAGTTCCTCATGTTGTGACCCAAAACCATGAAATTATTTTCGTTGCTACTTCATAACTGTAATGTTGTTACTGTTATGAATCGTAATGTAAATATCTGATATGCAGGATGGTCTTAGGCGACCCCTGTGAAAGGGTCGTTCAACCACCAAAGGGGTCGCGACCCACAGGTTGAGAACCACTGCTTTAGAGGATTTGGAGCCAAACCAGGGATGATTTCTTGTTCCAATTCTTACATAAGCCTCCTTGTTTTCTAAATAGGAGATTCCTTTTCCCTCTCTATAAGAGTGATAATTTTATGCTGCAGACATCAAAGATGAGGACAAAAATGTCACATCGTGATTCTACCTACATGACACTCCACAGTGATACAAAATGAAAAATTAAAGCCAACAGAGCCTTTTGCTTTTTCCACGGTGTCAGAAGTCATATTTCTCAGGTTTTTCCCTTCTAAATTAGGCATTAAAGCCGAACCGGTTTGGCTCAGTGGATAGAGCGTCGGCCTGCGGACTCAAGGGTCCCAGGTTCAATTCGGGTCAAGGGCATGTACCTTGGTTGCGGGCACATCCCCAGTGGGGGGTGTGCAGGAGGCAGCTGATCGATCTCTCTCATCGATGTTTCTAGCTCTCTGTCCCTCTCCCTTCTTCTCTGTGAAGAATCAATAGGATATAAAAAAAAGAAAAAGAAAAAGAAATTAGGCATTAAAGTAATTATTTTTATATAATTTAGAAAGTTGTCATTGAAATTATGTGTTGAAATGTTTATTCATAAAATATTTCCTCAAATCACTCTTTTTCGTAAGGTTGTTTTTTCCTAAGAAACCAGAATTATAGTTCCCACTTTTTAATTAACTCTTATTTTAGTTGGAGATTTATTGCCTTAATCCATATGTAATGTGTTTATCACTTAGGAAACATTTTTTTAAAAAGCATGGGTTAGTAATTTTGTATAATGCTATAATTATATCTTTCATCAAGATAATTATGTAAAAGTAAATTAAGGTAGGACTAAGATAATACCTAATTTAGGATGCCTTTCAAATGTATAAGATTTGTAATTAAAGATTTCAAATTGAAAGTAAAGGGCCTTGGTTTTCTTACACATCAGTCTAATATTCAAAATAAAACTTACCTGAATGGTTTCTTCCCTTACATATTGAAGCACAGTTGTCCACTTAGAAGCTTTTTGGGTTTTTTGGTGTTTTTTTAATTGTTAGTGTCTCCCCTAACCTGTTTGGCTCAGTGGATAGAGCATCAGACTGTGGACTGAAGGGTCCCAAGGTTCGATTCTGGTCAAGGGCATGTACCTTGGTTGCGGGCACATCCTCAGTAGGAGGTGTGCAGGAGGCAGCTCAATCAATGTTTCTCTCTCATCGATGTTTCTAACTCTCTCTCCCTCTTTCTCACTTCCTCTATGTAAAATATCAATAAAATATATTTTTTTTTAAAAAAAAGAGTAGCCGCGAACAGATTTATAAATAAATAAATAAATAAATAAATAAATAAATAAATAAATAAATAAATAAATTGTTAGTGTCTTTGCACTGGGTAACAGAACCTAAAGATTAATTTTATAGCACAGCTAACATGAGAGCAGAAACCATTGAAATACTGGTAGCCTAGTGCCATTAGAAAATATTTAAGATTTACAATGGGAAGTATGTAAATTATTCATTTTGTATAAGTTAAACCATGGGGGGGGGGGCAGATCACATTGTCAATCATTAAAAGTAAACATGTTGCCCTGTACCTCGGTTGCAGGTTCCAGGTTCCATCCCCAGCCCCAATTGAGGCATATGGGGGAGGCAACCAGTCAATGTGTCTCTCTCACATCAATGTCTCTCTCTCTCTCTCTCTCTCTCTCTCTCTCTCTCTCTCTCTCGCTCTCGCTCTCGCTCTCTCTCTGTCTCTCTCTCTCTCTGTCTCTAAAGATCAATAGAAAAAATATCCTCTGAGAAGGATTAAAAAATAAGTATATATGTGATTTCGTAGATTTAATACATTATATATAATACCTCACTAAATTGAGATATAAATAAGATTTTGTGTGCTTATTATTATTAACAAGATATTTTCCCATTTTCCTTTCTTCTAGTCGGACCAAAAGGCACATAAAAACCTAGCCTCAGCTAGTCTAGCCTATCACCTAATAACCCTTACAGACACATGGTATCTAGATGCAGACAACTAAAGATACCCCAAACACAGCAGCCTTTCTTATGGCACTTTGAGCTCCCCAGTGAATAATGGCCACAGCATCTCAAGATAGAAAGCAGCAGCAAGACCCACGTGTGAAGTGACTGTGAAAAGCACTTGTCTCCCCTGATTGCTAAATACAGATTTCTGTGAACCTCTAAAGTAGTCATGTGACTTAAAGTTTAACTGCTGGCAACAAAGATAGGTCATCAAGCTCTGGTCTGCTACGGTATTAGCATTCTCTTAATTCTACCACAAACTGTTTTAGGCTGTAAGCTGTGCAGTATTTTATTTATTTATTTATTTTTTCCCTGTGAGGAGCATAAAAAGGGAATGAGAGGAGCAGCAGAGAGGAGGCTGATGGCTGACTCTTCAACTCATTTTCTGATATGGACAGGAAAACCTCTAGATACCTCTGCAGGTCACCCCATGGCTTTCACCAGCCTATTCAGCTGGACCTAGTTTTAAATAATGGCAATGGAGCCAGCATAAGTGTACCCCATATTTATTATTATTTCATGATTCTGAAGTCTGGTTGTAAGGAGATTGTATTATAATAGCATTTGTTATAAATAATGTTTGTTCTGTTACTGTGAAAATCTACATATAATTCTTCAGATATGACACTTATTGAGCATATGTGAATTAGAAGTAATGCTCCAAACAACCATCACATGCACAGTCCATTTACTGTTCAGTTCTAAAAACATGCTTCCAAATGGCTGCCATAGGAACTGATGCTGTTCTGTTAAGTTTAAGTATAGAAGAGTAAAACTCAGAAGTTTCTGAAGCTGTCATGATACGACAGTAGTTCTTAAGCAGAAATACGTATTTAAGCATGCCAAATATGTTTGGGATTTCTACTACACAATATAATGGGCTAGTATTTACTTCTCAATTATTTTGATTATGGCCCTAATGAAATGATAATTAGCTCATCATTTCTGTATTTAACAGAACCAGATAAGGATTCCCTAAAGATATTATTAGACTCCAACTTACTATTTAAGATTGTCTTTGGCTTAGAAAGGTAGTATATAACCATAAAAATAAGCCTAAGTATGACCTTTGCAAGTATCCAGCATCGATAATACTATTAGCAATTCATTAGTCTGTTTACTGCATTGGAAAAAGTAAAGTCACTGATATTTCTTGATATAAGTAAACAATAGAACAAGATCTGTATAGAACCTCTTGAAGACTTTATTTAATAGAGCATTTAATAGAATATTATTTAACAAACCTTTTAGAAAATTTTAACAATTAAATTATTTAATAAAGGATCCACACCAAAGCACTGAAGATACATTCTTCACTTACTAAGTATGGAAAAACTTGCCTCTGAGTTGGTGTGTTAAATTGCTTGCATGCTTTTGGCATTTTAATAGGAAAACCTTAAGTGTGATGCTACTAGTCATCACCATTTCTTCAGTTGACACATTTTCTTGATAGAAAATGGGGAAACAGGTATTTATATCTAATCTGAATAGAAGTCTGTATTCTGAGTATATTTGGAAAGCTATGCCAAAATACTTGCTATGGAAAGTCTCATTTAGTAGACAATTACTATGACTTACCTTTCTAGCTTGACCTACCAACCAGTTGTCCATTTTAGGATTAGAAGTAAATGGAGCTGAAACATTCTTTCCTATAGCATTGGGGTCTTTACCTAAGGCTTGTTTGAAAAATGCCAGCCAGGGCATGGTTTTTCTCTGAAACCCAAAGACACTCACAAAATTAAACATGATTTATTCAGGATTTATTCAGAAGCAATTTAATTTTACATTTATGGACTGTATTAACATTCTGTTCATATTACTAAAAATTGAAGATAGTTTTTTATATAACATCAGTATCAGTGTCTTCATTAATTCCAGTTTCTAGTACGTAGTTTTGTATGTTTAAAAAAAAAAAGCACCTGTGATTGTCAAGCATGCTCCGTGTAGTTGTACATGATATGGTAGTGATAAAGCTTTGGAAACTACTGAAGTTAATTGCTTGGTAATTGCTATTATCCTCTTTTTCCTGTTATATTGCTAATCTTTCTAAAGGTACTTATTTCTCTATCTGGTTTTCTGAGCATATAAATTCTTTGCAAGTAGGAAAATCATCATTGTCAAGTTGAAGTGAAAAATGAGGCTGGGGGAGGGAAGAGATTGTGACAGATTGAATGAACAAAATTCTTGCCCCCAGTAGTCATGAGAAGGGAGTGAGATATAGCAGTTATTACATTTAAACTATATTGCAAATGGGAAAGGATGGGCTTTTTCAATCAATATTAGTAGTGCTCAGTCATCTGGTATCCACATGGAAGAAAAAGTGAATCTTGACTCCTCCTTTACACTAAATAAAAATCAATTCCGGGTGCATTGCAATCTAAATGTGAAACACAAAACAACAAAATTTTAGAAATAGACACAGGAGACTATCTTCATTAGTCGTGTCTGGAAAGGGTGGAAGGTTTCTGCTGGGATGTTACTAATAGTCTTGATTTTTATCTTATTAAGCTTATAAAATGCTATTTCAAAATGTATGCACACAAGTATAAATTGTTACATTAGGACATAGTACTGAAAAGTTTTTAAAGTTATGCCAAAAGGAGAGAAACTAAGATGGCGGCATAGATAAACACCGGGAAATTGTCGCCTCACACAACAATTGAAGAATACCGCAAGGGTCAGAGCAAACATCGTCCAGAACAACAGGAAAGCTGGCTGAGTGTAATTTCTACAACTAGAAGAAAAGAGGGGCACGCTGAGAGCCAGGGGAGCTGCGGAGGTGAGGTGCAGAGGTGCGGAGGTGAAGTGCAGAGGTACGGCGGCGGCTCGCGCGCGCGGAAAGGGGGTGGCGCCTGAGGACGCGGCTGTCTTTTTGAATCACAAGCTCCCGACTGCTCTGAACTCCGGTTCCAGCGGGTCTCTGGGGACCCAGGGCTCATACGGGGAGAGGCTGGTCTGTCAGGCGGCAGCGGGCGAACTTGAGGGCGGCTTTCCCTCAGAGCTGCTTGCAGCTGTTACCGGGACACTGAGACGCGCGCGGCTCCGGGCGCGGAGAATCACCATAGCTGCTTTCACCGCCCTTTGACTCCCTGAGACCCCGCCCCACCCAGGCTGCGGCAGAGGCTTTTGCATGTGAATGTACCTAACTACAGCCCAGCCAGGCAGACCCGGAACTTCCAAGAGAAGGCCCAAGGCCCCGCAGCGGCTTGCATTGCTTCACAGCTGAGCCTCTTCGTGGCTCCTGCTGTGTGGCCTCAGGCAGGGGCTGAATTAGCACCTCCGTAGATCCAGGAGCCACTGCACCCAGTGGTCAGAGGGGGACCATTCTCCCACTTCAGACACAGCTGATTCCCACAGCCAATTGGCCTGGAGGTCAATTCCTCCCAGTGATCCTACAACAACCAAGGCACCAAGAGTGCACCAAGAGTGTCTACCCCAGGTAACTGGGGAGGCTGAGCCACTGGGCCCTACAGGACACCTGGCGCGCAGGGCCACTCTATCAACACAGGGAAGCAGCCAAAATGCGGAGACAAAGAAAAAGGTCACAAATGGCAGAAACGGAGGAAAGCAAACGACTGGATATAGAGTTCAAGGCCACGTTTACAAGGTTTTTCAAGAATTTTATGGAAACCGCCGATAAATTTAATGAATCCCTCAAGGAGTATAGTGAGACCATGGAGGACATGAAAAAGGACCAACTAGAAATTAAGCATACACTGACTGAAATAAAGAATAATTTACAGAGATCCAACAGCAGACAAGAGGATCCCAAGAATCAAGTCAAAGATTTGAAATACAAAGAAACAAAAAATACCCAACCGAAAAAGAAAAGAGATTCCAAAAATATGAAGATAGTGTAAGGAGCCTCTGGGACAACTTCAAGCGTACCAACATCAGAATTATAGGGGTACCAGAAGGAGAGAGAGGGCAAGATATTGAAAACCTTTTTGAAGAAATAATGACAGAAAACTTCCCCTACCTGGTGAAAGAAATGGACTTACAAGTCCAGGAAGCGCAGAGAACCCCAAACAAAAGGAATCCAAAGAGGACCACACCAAGACACATCATAATTAAAATGCCAAGAGCAAAAGATAAAGAGATAATCTTAAAAGCAGCAAGAGAAAGACAGTCAGTTACCTACAAGGGAGTACCCATTCAACTGTCAGCTGATTTCTCAACAGAAACCATGCAAGCCAGAAGAGAGTGGCAAGAAATATTCAAAGAGATGAATAGCAAGAACCTGCAACCAAGATTACTTTATCCAGCAAAGCTATCATTCAGAATGGAAGGTCAGATAAAGAGCTTCACGGATAAGAAAAAGCTAAAGGAGTTCATCACCACCAAACCAGCATTATATGAAATGCTGAAAGGTATTCTTTAAGAAGAGGAAGAAGAAAAAGGAACTCTTACCATTTGCCACAGCATGGATGGAACTGGAGAGCGGATAAATACCACAGGATCTCACTCATTTGTGGAATATAATGAACAACATCAACTGATGAACAAGGACTGATCCAGAGACGGAGAGGCATTGATTGGACTGTCGGGACTTGGAGGGAAGGTAGGGGAGGGTGGGGGCAAGGGGGAAAGATCAACCAAAGGACTTATATGCAAGCATATAGGCCTAACCAATGGACACGGACAACGGGGGGGTGAGGGGATGAGCGGGGGGGGGGGGGCGGGTAGAGGGTACACATATGTAATATCTTAATCAATAAAAAATATTAAAAAAAAAAGTTATGCAAAAAGAAAAGGACATGATACAAAGGAAGTTTATGTGGAAAAAGACATCTCAATATTGAATAATTTACTCACCCTGCCCATTTTTCCTACTACATATTTCCAATTACATAGTTAATTGAAATGAGTTTCAATGCAATAGTGCAGTTAATGCAAGAACAGGGAAAATAGTGGTGACTATGTAACAGAAGAGTTGAAACTTCACAGATTTGAATCCAAGTCTCAATAAATTTAGTAGAGATGCATGAAACACAGATATTTTAATGACTTTAATTAATAACATTTATTTTTGAGTTATTGAATTTGAGATATTGAATTTATTGAGGTGACATTAGTTAATAAAATTATATAAGTTTCAGGTGGACAATTCTATAATACACCATCTGTATATTATATTTTGTGTTCACCACCCCAAGCCAGGTCTCCTTCATCACCATTTGTCTCCCTTTTACCTTCTTCTACCTTTCCCCACCATCCCTTCCCTCTGGTAATCGCCATACTATTGTCTGTGTCTACAAGTTTTTTGGGTTACTTTGGGTTTTTTTGCTTAATACTTTCACCTATATATGTATGTGTGTTTTTATGATTATAGAGCACTAACACACTTATATTACGAAAATTTAATATTGAAATTTTTTCAAGGGCTTAATAGACAACTTCACTAATGTCTCTTATAATACAATTTCTTTTTCTAATCCTTTCTAGGCTTCATCACTTATCAAAGATGAAAGCCAATCTCACTTGTAAAAATATACAGATATTTTATATTTCTATAGTCTATCATTTATTTTGTCATGTTAGCCTTAAGTTGATTAATATTGTCAACTTCTTTCTCTTGTCAATACCAATAATTCTGGTCTCTTGTTATTTATTTTAACACTAATTTTATTCTAGATTCTGCCTAACTGTATTTCTGATCTTTCTTTCATTTTCCATCTGTGTGTGTGTGTGTGTGTGTGTGTGTGTGTGTGTTTGAGGGGGGAGGGTGGGTGGGGTATGAGATGATTTCTCATCTTAATTATCTTAAATGCAGACATATTCACTATAATTAGATGCAAGCATTTGACTATTTCTTTTTTTTTAATATATTTTTTTATTGATTTTTTACAGAGAGGAAGGGAGAGAGATAGAGAGCTAGAAACATCGATGAGAGAGAAACATCGATCAGCTGCCTCCTGCACATCTCCTACTGGGGATGTGCCCGCAACCCAGGTACATGCCCTTGACCGGAATAGAACCTGGGACCCTTCAGTCCGCAGGCCGACGCTCTATCCACTGAGCCAAACTGGTTTCGGCAAGCATTTGACTATTTCATTTTGACTTTAGTTTACCTGAATAAGGGAAGGAAGCCCTTATTGGTGTTTTTTCTGGAGTGAGTGATTTTTGGTTCTCTCTCATGGGCTATGAATTTTGCACAGGGACTACTGATCAGATTTGTGTTTTAGAAGTATCACTCTGGCAGCAGCAAGAAAAGATAAATTGAAGGGGATGACAAGACTGGAGGCAGAATCAAGTTAAGAAAATATTGCCTGAGGCTAGGTCATCATCATCAGTATGATATCCTGAAATGAAGAAAGAACCTGGCAGAAATGAAATAAAATCAACTAAGTTTAGTCACTTGGTGAGGGAGAAGGAGGAGTCTAAGATGGCATCCAAATTTCTTATTTGAATGACATGATGGGATAGGTGTCTTTCACTAAAGTATGGACCGTAGGAAAAGGTGCAGTTTGGGTCATGTCGAATGGGCCCTGCAAGTGAAGCAACCTATGAACATTTGGATGTGTGAATTGGTTTAGGGGAGATAGATGGGCCAGAGATATCAATTTGGGGATCAGTCTTATATAGCTGGTAGTTAAGTGTTTACAGTAAGTAAGATTAGAAAATGTGTTTAGATTCAGAAGAGAAGGCAAAAGAATCCTATGGAATAATCTTAAGGAAATTGAGAGAGGAAAGAATTTTGAGGAGAGAATAAAGAACAATGCTATATGTATTGAGCAATGAATAAAAATCAACAACTGAGTCATGGAAAGAGTCCATTTTATTTAGTAATGTGAAGGTCATGGGTGATGGGCCATTGACCAAGAGTTTCAGGGATATGGATATAGAACCTTGATTACATATAATTGGTTAAAGACTGGAATTTGCAATTTAAAAAATATATTTAAAAAAGTGAATGGGAATCTGACTGATGTGGCTCAGTGGTTGAGCATCAACCTCTGAAGCAGGAGGCCATGGTTCGATTCCTAGTCAGGGCGCATGCCCAGTTTGCAGGCTCGATCCCCATTGGTGGCATTCAGGAGGCAGCCAATCCATGATTCTCTCTCATCATTAATGTTTCTACCTCTTTCTCCCTCTCCCTTCCTCTCTGAAATCAATAAAAATATTTTTTAAAAATTAAATAAATAAAAGTGAATGGGGGGCGAAGAAATAGAGACACAAATATGCACTCTGTTCATGGTTCTTCAGTATGAAAGAAAGGAGAAAGGATAACAGGCAGAAGGATAGTTTTTCAATTCTTCTGTTCTTCCACTTGGTCTTTGACTAAAATGTTGCTTTAGGTTGCATTTCCTAAGTTAATGTTAAACTTTGTATTTTTCTATAATTAATCATTCTATAATTTTTCGGCTAGTGGCATACATAAGTGTGAAAGAATCAGGGCTGCCCCCAAACCAAATTAAGTATAAATACTGAATTGTGTGATTTCCATGAATGCACAGGATTAAAAAATATTTATGACAGAAATATGTAAAATCATGATTGAATAAAAGGAAGAAGATGACAGCGTGTTGGATAAATGTGAGATATCTTACAAATGATTTTTAAATGAGGCCATCTGTTAAAGCTTGCTGATGCTCTCAGTCTGGAGCAAGAGGTTATTAATGTTTTCACGCAAATCAGGCTTTAACCAAAATACTTTGGAAAAAAACAGATGCCTTATAGAAACTCATTATTCCTAAAATAATTACAACCCTCTAAATGTTAACATCCCTTTCTACAAAGAATGGTATTATGCTAATACTGTTTATATATGTGAATGTGAAATTATGGTAAATTATTGTATCATTGCTGTAATATAATGCAATGGTTTCTCCCTACCCCACCTCCAACCTCACCCCCAGGAGATACATGCCTGCTTACCAGGACCAATTTTCTACTTATTTAGCCAAAAATAATTGACCTTTGAAAGTCATAACCCAAGTAGTTGCATTTGAACTAAAATCTAAAGATAACCCTAATATTTTCAAACATTCTCTCCTTCCACTCTTAGGGTCTTTTTAGACTCCCAGTAAGTCTTACCAGATATATTGAAGTAAAAGAAATTTTATAATAGAATATAGTCATTCTGTCCTGTTTCATTAACGTTGAAGTTGAAGAATTAGTAATATTTTGCTAGAAAATGAACTTCCAGTGTTACTACTATTTTGATGTACATGGTCACTCTCTATATTATAAAGTGAGCAGTGTGCAGAAGTGCCTAGAGACAGAGAAATCATGAGAGTCCTTGAATTCTACATATATGCTACATTAATTTGCATCTGCACAAAAAGAGGTCAGTTTAGAGAAAAAATGAAGAGATTTCTTATTTGCAGCTTTTATCATTACTGAGAGAGCAGTAAATTAGACTAGGATTTGCGGTTTCTCTGCTTTGTGGGATTTTAACTCCATCACTGAGTGGAATGCTGGACCAAGTTCTGTTGACATGTAAGCACCTTGCTCAAGGGTCACTTTAGTACTTTGAGAAGCTTTTGAGCATAGACTCTTTATTTCATAAACTAATAAGAGTATTATCAATTGGTGTCTTCTTGTTCTTTTGAGGATGCTTTTAGCTTCAGTAGGCTTACTTTAAAACAGTGGCTCAATCACTCAGATGACCTATCTCTTTTCTCCTTCCTAACTGCTCTTTGGGTTGAAGCACTTGTCAGAATGGAGGACAGAAAGACTAGAGAATTAACGTATGTCAAAGCCCCTGCCTAGCTCTGCTGGGGATGGGAAGTCTATACCTACTAATTTCTTATCTTATGGTTATGTGCTCTATAAAGTCGGACGGTGTGGTGATTTAGAGTGAGGCTCTGCAGTCTGGTGGCCTGAATTTGAAAATTAGCTCCAACACTTGTCTCTCTTCTTCAGTTTCTTCATCTGTAAAATAGAGACAATAGTAGCCCCTTCCACATGCATGGTTGTCAGGATTAAATAAGTTAATATGTTTAAAAGGCTTGGCACAAGGCCTAATGGTTGTTGTGGTGGGGATGGTTTTTTACACAGACAGCAGAGCTTAGCTGTGCTCATGGGAATCTGGAGAAGTGCTCATTAACAGGCAATAATTCTACCCTCCACAGTCCATTATATACCACGGGAATATTGGTGGTCCCAAAATATCACTCCTCTCATAAAGGAAGGAAAAGAAAATGCCATGTGATTTCACAAGCATTATCTCATTTAATCTTCAGAACAGTTCTTGCAAAATAGGCGATTAGTCAATTTTTACATGTGAGGGACCTTACACAAGATCAAATGACTACTAGATAACAAAGTCAAGATTTAGCCAGAGGAGCACCTGAATCCAGAGCCTATCTGTTTCCAACTCATTCTTCTGGCTAGGTGACCAACATTTAGGCATAGCTGCTTTCTTCCCTTTCCTCATGTGGCAAATTAAGAGACCTCTGCAGCAGTCCAGTCCATCTATCTGCCTCTTCTCCCTTCAAGTGAGAGAGCACACGGTAGATACTCCAATAATGTTGGGTCATTGACCAGTCAAATATTACTACTTTTCCATGTACATTTTGCATCTTTAATATTGCAGTGGTTTCTTTGTATTGACTATGTGGAAAGTAAATATAGAACTTCATTTATGAGACAAAGTTATTTCGATGTAACCAATATCCTCTTCTACTGAATAGGTTACAAAGTCTGAGTTAATGAAAAAGAGTGATTATAGTAACTTCCTATCCTCATCTATTTTGATCTTTTTTTCTTTTCTTTAAAGAAAATGCTGGCTCTGGAATTACTGCCTTTGGCCAATAAAATTCTTATCTGTTAATAACTTTATTTAAAAATATGAAAGCCATATGAGTGATTATTATTTTCCACCTGAGATAATAATGCATTTACATGTATAAGGAACTTGTATCATGGGGGACTTTACAGAAAGAATCAACTTTCAAGTAAAGATATCTTTAGTGAATCTGTTTCCAACCGATGCACAACTATATGAGAATACAACTGTTATTTTGCTCAGCTAAAGCACGTTCTTGCATTGAAACCCTACTAATGCCAATCATTCTGGAAACTATACACCATCCCATTAAACCCTCTAACCATATTTCTATTTCTCTATAGCTGTATGTTTGGTAGGCATGTACTCATCACCTGTGTTTATATGTTTGCTTTCCTTTCCTCACAGCACAGAGTTGAAGACTCTTCTGCTAATTAGTTGTTTAACATAGTTATATAACCTTGGGAATGTTACCTGACCTCGTTGTGCCACAACATTTTTTTAAAATATAATTTTGTTGATTTCAGAGAGGAAGGGAGAGAGAAAGAGAGATAAGAACATCAATGGTGAGAGAGAATCATTGATTGGCTGCCTCCTACATGCCCCCCACTGGGACCAAGCACACAACCTGGGCATGTGCCATTGGCCAGAATCGAACCCGGGACCCTTCAGTCCACAGGCCAACACTCTATCCACTGAGCCAAATCAACTAGGGCGTGCCTCACCTTTTTAATGTTTATTATTTGTCAGCCACAGTACCAGTCGCTTTATCTGTCTAATTTCATTTATCTGTATGTTAATGTGAAGGAGAAGCCAAAGAGCAAATGTGTTTATTCATTTAATTCTCACCACAGCTTTTAAGTTAGACATTATTATCATTTTTATTGATTAAGGTACTGAGATACAATGCCTGCCTTATTGCTCAGCCTTTTATAAAGATGAACCACGTATTCAAAGCTGGCTTGGTAAACTCCAGTTTGGAAGGACACCCAGTTAAAAATGTCAAACCATCAATGACTACTTCTGCCCTTTTTCTTATTCAATTTCAAGTGTCAGTTTTCTTACAAGCTACTGAACAAATGCCCTGTTGACTTTCAGTTCTTGATACTTAAGAAATATTTGATTGGCTGTCCTAAAAAAATAAATAAAAGGAACACTTCCAACAACCAAATCTGTTAGGAATATGTAGGATAGTACTGAAGTGTGTGGACTCCAGAGTCTGCTAGACTCAGCCCACCACTTGCTAGTTATGTTACTGAAAGCAAGTTATTTCACCTTTTCTTTTCATTTGTAAAATTTGGTCTGTAATATTAGCCTCATGAGATGGCTGTGAGGATAAACTGAGAAAATTATGTAAGTACCTGGGACACATAGTACATATTAGTCACATAGTAAATAGTCACCATTACTAGTAGTACTTAAGGTCTCCTTTACTGAGCAGTTCGACTCATGCTTTGTTATTTGAGACCTTTCTAAAGTGCTTCTGTGGTTCTTTAATTTTTGGTTTTCAGTCAGATACTCTGGAAATGATTTTAATTCAGAATACTGTTTAATACCTCCCCAAATGTCCTACATTTAGACTTAAGAAGTCTTAATATTAAAAAGCTGCTGCATCTTAAGTTCCATTTCAAGTATCAGTAAAGCAAGTTAGTGCAGATAATTTAACACCCAGAATACCTTTTTTAGTTATGTACCTTATGAATTTAAAACATGACGAAAGATGAATTTCTTAATATGTACATTATGTTTTCTGAGCCTGTTAATTCTTTGAGGAAATTAGGGGGAAAAATAATGAAGCCATGTTATACAGGTACTTAATTTTTTTAAATCTGTGGTAGTACTATGGTAATTAATGCTTATTTTATGCAAACTAGACTATATCTGTTAACGGACACATTACTGTCAAGAAAATATTACTTGTCTTAATTATCAGTAATGAAGCAGGGATAAGCTGCTCACTTAGATATAATATATCTAATGACCTTTTCAGTTAGAGGTTGTGATGAAAGGTATCAGTTTCACAAATTATGCTTCACTCAGCTTCTGGCCTTTGTGTAGATTAATGTTTTGCGGATGAGTTTTAAAGTCAGATGTAAATTGTGTTTCATATTTAAAATTGATTTAGTGTCTTGCTCTTAGTACATCATTTTCTCATTTATAAACCCTCAATTTTATCTTCAAGCTTAAAAAAATAGTCCATTGTAAATTTAGGACTCCTTTACTAACTGCCAGTGTTGTCTTAACCTTGCCAGATAAAACAGTACACATATTTCCACTTGTTCAACCAAAAGACAAGTTTGTTATTTCTGAATTTAGGACAATAAACACAATGTTCAATAATGACAATTTTGAACTAGGAATATAAGTATTTCTAATACCATTTTTCCTGAAACTCTGAGATGACACAGAGCTAGTTATTTTGATAGAATTTATCCCTTAATCAGTCGTTTACTGAATAATAAATATCTTATCAGAGTATGGGAACATCATTCAAGAACTCAGAGATTTATGCAATAAGAAAATTCATAGCAATAGGAAAATTGCCCCATGTTTAAGTTACTAAGTAAGGATTTAAGTGTTGGGGGTTGATGCAACAAAGCAATGAAATGGAAAGTGATATTCTAATTTGTTAAGCCATGGAAACTTTTGTCTCTCTAAAATATTTATTCAGAAGCCCAATTTAAAAATCTGACAACATCAGAGCCGCTCTGCTTGAATAGAAAGGCTCCTACAATGGCTTGAAGGAACCCAGAGGGCTCAAGCAGTCTTGATACTGTGATGCATACTTGAATTGTTCACAGAGCCCAAATAGTACAGCAGGAGGGAAGAGTACAGACATCTTTTACTACCCCTTCATTTTAACTGTGACGCACCTAAAATGTAATACAGATTAGCCAGCCAAGTTCACGTCAATAAGTGCTATGATCTGAAATCTAAAAAATTATAGCACTTCCAGTAGTGGGATCTTTTCTTTACTCTTTGCTGCCCCACTACTGTGATAATGAATTTTGAAAACTCTTCAGAGAAAAGTTTCTGAGTTGACCTGTCTTTCCGTTAAAAAAAAATAAAAATGTAAGCCACAGATTTCCATTTCCAAGGACATAGTAAGTCCCACCTGTCCCAAAACATCTACCGTTTACTTCTTACCCATTGCTCATATTAGAGTAGTGTGGGATGTTGGGTGCTGATTCTCCACTCTGCTTTGCTGAAGAGCAAGAGCAGGACCAGGTTAGCAAAAGAGGAATTTTCTTGTGCTATCCTTAAATTCTTCAATTCCTCAAAAGTATATTCACGCATAGAGTTGCCTGTGATTAGAACTCTCCATCTAACTGCTCCTCCATCACCTACCAGTCATGTCAACCAAGCTAACTTTCATTTATTCTTCAGGCTACATCAAATGTCACTGCCCCCTTTGGGGCTTCTCTGATCCATCCCTTATTTGTTCTTTCATAGCATCCTTTACTTCAACATAGTGGTAACCATACTGCATTGCAATTACTTTTCTCATCTCCTTCTACATGCTCAGTTCGCTAAACACAGAGACCACAAATGTCTTGTTCATCATTGAATCCCATAGCCTACCAGAGTTTCTGACATGTGGCAAGTTCCCTATATTTATTAGGGAACTATATTTAGTAGAGACCTAGACTCTACTCCCCGCTCAAAGGATGTAACATGCTGATAGAAACTGGTTTCTTGTTGAGAAGCAGCCTTGGACTTCCATATGACTTTGGAAGAGTTATCTATGTCTGGATCTTTGTTTCCCTTTCCATAGGATGATAATGCCTCTGTGCATAGCTTGTGTCTTCATTCTGTTGAAAACATAAGGTGATGAAAGGCCTGGGGCCAGGCAGGAACCTGTGGAGGGGACACTGGAGGGGAAAGGGGGACATCTTTAATGCTCTCAACAATAAAGATTAAGAAAGAAAGTTTCTCTGTATCAGAGCTTTCTTCTCAGTTTCTGAAGTATAATGGAGGAAGAAGTTATGTTTTCCTTTGGATAACAGATTAAGGAGTTGTCTCTTGGGAAATAATTTCTTTAAAATCATCTCACTTTTTCCCATGTCTCAAGAAGTTGAGTAATGTATGACCTCCTTCATTTACAAATAAGCCAATGTACTTTTAATGTTGATGACATTCTTTAAATTAAGTATATTTGTAGTTAGTCTTGGAAACTTTAGAATTTTATTTCTTTGTTTTATCCTTGAGAATTGTAGTTATGCAACTCATAATTTAACATGTACACAGTGTAGCCATGATGGAATTACTGTCTATAATTTAAAATGTCTGAATTTGTTTCTGTCAAAAATTAGGAATTTAAGTACAATTAATCAGTGCTCCTTCAAAAGCAGTACCACTCTTCCAGTTATTAATTATATTATTTTTGTATTGTCATGAGCAGCTAATGACGTGAATGGAGTGCGGAAGATGGGAGATGAGGTTAGAAGAGAATTATTCTATTCCGTTTTTTAGGAAGTTGGGACATAAAAAGTTAAGTTCAAGAAGAAAAACCATTGAATTTCAATAGTGATTCTACTACATATTAGGAAGTAAACATTTTAAGGATTTTTTTTGGGGGGGAAATAAAGCATTCATGGCCAGAATAGTAGTTTATATTTAACAGAACTAAATGGTCACATTTTCAAGTAAAATACTCCTTTGCATTTGAACAGCTGTTATATCTACATCAGATTTGAATACTGTTGTTCAACCTTCCCAGCTGTAGCGGGGGGCGGCTTGTTAGTTTAATTCAGTATAAAATATGCATAGCATACTTAAATTTGAAACTTTAAACACATATTTGTGTTCAATTGATAAATTTTGGTTCCCTAAGCCTATTTTAGATAAACCCTTTATCTCTGAATTATTTATTATTCTCAACTATATGTTTGAAAATAGTTAAAATATATTTCCAGCCCAGGTCAGTGTAGCTTAGTTGGTTGAGCCTTGGCCTATGCACTGAAAAGTTGCTGGTTCAATTCCCAGTCAGGGCATGTACGCAGGTTGTGATTTTAGTCCCCAGTGAGGGTGTGTACAGGAGACAACTGATTGATGTTTCTATCTCACAAAAATGTTTCTCTCTTTCTCTCTCTCACTCTCTCTCTCTCTCTCTCTCTCTCTCTCTCCCCTCTCCTTCTAAAATATTCAATAAAAACATATTTTAAAAATATTTTTATAATTTTGTATTGGGAATTAACAAAAAATATACATTTTGTGTACATATACTTGTAATAGCATTGCTGTATTCATAGGAAAATTTAAATAATGTGTTCCTATGTTTCTTCCTATTCAATTCTCTAACTCTAACAGAATTTTCTTTGTTAATGCAATGATGGAAATGGAATGAGGACAAGGTGGTTGCTGTAAGAAGGCAAAATAAAAGACCAATACTTCTCAGTCTTACAAGACTAAGGTTAAAAGGGGTTAAGATCAAAATACATGTTGCATGTGAATATAGTGTATAAAAATTTTGGTCTGCTAAACTGGAAAATATTGCTTGACATTTGAAAGAGATAATTTTAGAAAAAATACACACAACTGCTCATGGGTCTACACCACTCACACATGCTCACACACATACCAGGTGTACCAGTTAATAATGCAGATTTTTTTCAATAGATGGAGTTACACATATGTTGATATTTATGCGATTTGATATGTATGCTATTTTGTTGTATTGACATCAAGTTTCAAAACTTCATATTTCAAATTTTCTGAAGTTGTTAACATAGATATTTTTACATTTAAAAATGTCGAATTTCGTACCAAGAAAAGAGCATTTGCAGGAAGTTTTAATTCATAACTTTATTTTGAAGAAAAGTGCTGCTGGCAGTGATTGTATACTTCGGGAAGCTTATGGTGAACATGCTCCATCTCAAGATACTTGTGAACGCTAGTTTAAACACTTTAAAAGTGATGATTTTGATGTAAAAGACAACATCCAGGTCAACCAAAAATGTTTGAAGACCAACAATTACAAGCATTATTGGATTAAGATGCTTGTCAAACTCAAAAACAACTTGCAGAAAGATTAAACATTGCTCAGCAAACAATTTCCAATTGTTTACAAGCAATGGGAAAGATTTTAAAGGAAGGAAAATGGGTGCCACATCAACTGAACGAAAGACAAATGGCAAACTGAAAAGTCATCAGTAAAATGTTGCTTCAACAACATGAAAAAAAGTCTTTTTTGCATCGAATTGTGACTGACAATGAAAAGTGGATTTATTTTGAGAATTCCAAATGCACAAAATCGTGGGTTGATCCAGGTCAACCATCAACATCAACTGCGAGGCCAAATTGCTTCAGAAAGAAGACAATGATCTGCATTTGGTGGGATCAGGAAGGTGTGGTGTATTATGAGCTTCTAAAACCAGGTGAAACAGTTAATACCGATTGCTACCGACAACAAATAATCAATTTGAACCATGCTTTGATCGTGAAATGACCAAAATGTGCCAGAAGACATGGCAAAGTAATTTTGCTTCATGATAATGCACCATCACACACTTCAAAACCAGTTAAAGACATGTTAAAAGATCTTGCCTGGGAAGTATCAGCCCACCCGCCATATTCACCAGACCTTGCTCCTTCAGATTACCAGTTGTTCCGAACGATGGCACATCCACTTTCTGAGCAGCGCTTCAAAACGTACGAAGAAGTGGAAAATTGGGTCTCTGAATGGTTTGTCTCAAAACAAGAAAAGTTCTATTGGGATGGTATCCACAAATTACCTGAAAGATAATGTGTAGCTAGTGATGGACAGTACTTTGAATAAAGCACTTTTGATATTTCTCTTGAAATTATCATGTTTTCTTTGATTACAAAATCTGCATTATTAACCAGTACCTGGTATACAGATAAATACAACAAGAGTTACAGATTCATCTATATGTTGTATATGTACTATATACATACGTATATTCTTAGCTTTATTTTCTGGAGAGCTTAGAAGCAATAACAACCTAAGGAATTCTCCAAGTACCCAGACATTGGTTTCTAGGTATCATTTACCACTAATTTAAAAAAAAAAAGAAAGAAAAGAAAGTGAGGGAAGGAAGGCTTTGGCAAAATAGTTGATTATGGGGCTGGGGCACAGAAAGTATAGCAGTAAAATTGAAATCCATGAGTCTATACTGAGACAAATGGAAAGATAGATATATAGATAGATAGATGAAAAGAGAAACCTCTTTTATACAGAATACCAATGAATAAACTGGAGGAATTATGAAATAGAAAATCATCATTTGATAATCATAGTTGTATTAAGGTCAGACAGGAATTGTCAATGGAGGCTAAAGTGGCTGATGGATTGATGAGGAATAGGATATTGATAGACTATCAAAGTATTTCCAAACTACTAGCCAGTTAAAAAGGGAAGAATTATGACTTTACAGTACAAAAGCCTGATTAACGAGGGGGGAAGAAAATGGCAGAGGTATAGACAGACGTGTCCCGTGCCTTATCCCGGAGCAGATAAGGGTGAGCAGCTGAAACGGGTAACATACAGCCCGAATAAGCAGATGATATTCACCTGGGAGACATTTTGCAGCTGGGAAAGACAGAGGACTCCCGGAGAAAGGGGACGGTTGGAGACTGCAGCTGAAATCTCTCCCGGAGCGCCGGCTCAGCCACGGAGACGGCGCCATCTTTAGTGGCTGTTATTGGAAGCGCATACATCCAAAGACACAGCATCCAGAGACCGGCTACTAACCTAGAAACAACGTATTTCAAGCATCGTGACTACGTGGACTTAGAGGAACCCTGCTTCTCCTCATGGAAAGCAGAGAGAGAACTACATAACCAAAAACCTGGAGAAGAGAGATCATGGTGAAACAAAGAACCAGTCCGCATATGAAAGAAAAACAAACATCACCAGAAAAGGAAGTAAATGAAATGGATGCAATGGAGGCAAGCAACCTGTCAGAGAAAGAATTCAGAGAAATGGCCGTAAGGTGGATGAAAAGAATGGATGACAAATTCAACAATATGTGTAAGAACCAAAAGGAAATGAAGAAAAACCAAGAAGAAATGAAAAATGACATCACTGCTATAAAGAACTCAATAGAAAGCATCAACAGTAGACTAGAAGAAGCAGAGGATCGCATCAGTGAGCTAGAAGACAAGGTAGGAAAAAATACCCAAGCAGAGCAGCTTCTAGAAGAAAAAATTAAAAAGCAGGAGGAGAGCCTAAGAGAACTCTGGGACAACATGAAATGAAACAATGTCTGAATAATAGGGGTGCCAGAAGGAGAGGAAACTGAACAAGGAATAGAAAACCTGTTTGAAAAAATAATGACAGAACACTTCCCTGATATAGGGAAGAAAAAACTCACACAAATCCAAGAAGCTCACAGAGTCCCAAACAAAATGAACCCAAAAAGACCGGTGCCAAGGCACATTATAATTAAATTGGCAAACACCAACGACAAAGCAAGAATCTTAAAGCAGCCAGTGAGAGACAGAAAGTTACCTACAAAGGATCCCCAATCAGACTAGCAACTGCTTTCTCAACAGAAACACATCAGGCAAGAAGGGAATGAAATGAAATATACAAAGTCATGCAAAGGAAGGGTCTGAATCCAAGAATACTGTACCCAGCAAGGCTATCAATCAAAATTGAGGGTGAAATCAGGAGCTTCACAGACAAAAAAGGTCTACAGGAGTTTATTACCACCAAACCAGCAATGCAAGAAATGCTAAAGGGTCTGCTGTAAAAAGAAAAAATAGGAAACAAAGAAGGAACACAGGGGTAAAGAATAAAAATGGCGACCAACAAGTATCTATCAATAATAACTTTAAATGTAAATGGATTAAATGCCCCAATCAAAAGACACAGGGTAACTGAGTGGATAAGAAAACATGACCCATATATCTGCTGTCTACAGGAAACACAACTCAGAAAAAAGACGCACACAGACTGATGATGAAGGGATGGAAAAAGGTTTTTCAGGCGAATGGAAGTGGAAAAAAAGCTGGGGTAGCAATACTTATATCTGACAAATTAGATCTCAAAGTGAAGGACATAAAAATAGATAAGGAAGGCCACTTCATAATACTAAAGGGAGCAGTCCAACAAGAAGAAATAACTCTGGTAAACATATACGCACCCAACATAGGAGCACCCAAATCCATAAGAAATCCTCTGGAGGAGATCAAGGGAGAGATTGACAGCAACACAATCATAGTAGGGGACTTTAACACCCCATTATCACCATTGGACAAATCCTCTAAACAAAAAATCAGCAAAGAAACATCAATCCTAAATGAATCACTAGATCAGATGGAATTAACTGACCACAACAATCCAAAACCTATGGGACACAATGAAAGCAATCTTGAGAGGGAAGTTCATAGCTCTACAAGCCTACTGCAAGAAACAAGAAACAATGAGAATAAGCTACCTAACCCTACAACTCAAAGCATTAGAAAGAGAGCAACAAGAAAAGCCAGTGTAAGCAGAAGGAAGGAAATAATAAAGATCAGAGCAGAGATAAACAACATAGAGGCCAAAAAAACTATACAAAAGATCATCAAAACCACGAGCTGGCTCTTTGAAAGGATAAACAAGATTGATGAACCTATAGCAAGGCTCACCAAAGAAACAAAGAGAGAGGACCCAAATAAACAAAATCAGAAATGAAAGAGGAGAAATAACAACAGACCCCACAGAAATACAAAGGATTGTTAGAAAATACTATGAACAACTCTACTCCAACAAACTAGACAACCTGGAGGAAATGGACATATTCCTAGAAAAATACAACCTACCAAAACTTAATCTGGAAGAATCTAAAAATCTCAATAGGCCAATAACTATGGAGGAAATTGGATCAGTAATCAAAAAGCTTCCAGCAAACAAAAGCCCAGGGCCAGACGGCTTCACAGGGGAGTTTTACCAAACATTCAAGGAAGAACTAAAACCTATCCTCCTCAGACTATTCCAAAAAAGTCAAGAGGAAGGAACACTTCCAAGCTCATTCTATGAAGCCAGCATCACCCTAATACCAAAACCAGATAAAGACAACACAATGAAAGAGAATTACAGGCCAATATCCCTCATGAACATAGATGCCAAAATCCTCAACAAAATCCTAGCAAATCGGATCCAGCAGGTACATCAGAAAGATCATACACCACGACCAAGTAGAATTTATCCCAGGGATGCAAGGATGGTACAATATCCACAAATCAATAAACGTAATACACCACATAAACAAATTGAGAGAAAAAAAAACACATAGTCATATCAATTGATGCAGAAAAAGCATTTAACAAAATCCAACACCCTTTCTTGATAAAAACTTTCAGTAAGATAGGAATAGAGGGATCATACCTCAACATAATAAAAGCCATATATGACAAACCCACAGCCAACATCATAATCAATGGGCTAAAACTAAAACCATTCCCCCTAAAAACAGGAACAAGACAGGGATGCCCCCTCTCACCACTCCTGTTCAACATAGTACTGGAAGTACTAGCCGTTGCAATCAGACAAGAAGAAGAAATAAAAGGCATCCAAATTGGAAAAGAAGAAGTGAAACTGTCCTTATTTGCAGATGACATGATACTGTACATAGAGAACTCTAAAGACTCCATCAAAAAATTATTAGACTTAATAAATGAATTCGGCAATGTAGCAGGATACAAAATTAATGCCAAGAAATCCATGACATTTCTTTACACCAATAGTGAACTTACAGAAAGTGAGACTAAAAAAGCAATCCCATTTACCATCGCACCAAAAAAATTAAGACAAATAGGAATAAACTTAACTAAGGAGGTAAAAGACTTATATGCGAAAAACTATAGGACACTGAAAAAAGAGATAGAGGAAGACATAAACAGATGGAAGAACATACCGTGTTCATGGATTGGTAGAAGCAACATAATTAAAATATCCATACTACCCAAAGCAATTTATAGATTCAATGCAATCCCCATTAAATTACCAACGGCATACTTCACAGATCTAGAAAGAACTCTCCAAAAATTCATCTGGAATAAAAAAAGACCTCGAATAGCTGCAGCAATCCTGAGAAAGAAGAACAAAGTAGGTGGGATTTCAGTACCAGATACCAAACTGTATTACAAAGCCACTGTTCTTAAAACAGCTTGGTACTGGCACAAGAACAGACATATAGATCAATGGAATAGAATAGAGAACCCAAAAATCGACCCAAACCACTATGCCCAATTAATATTTGACAAAGGAGGCAAGAGCATGCAATGGAGTCAAGACAGTCTCTTCAATAAATGGTGTTGGGAAATTGGACAGATACATGCAAAAAGATGAAACTAGACCACCAACTCACACCATACACAAAAATAAACTCAAAATGGATAAAAGACTTAAACGTAAGACGGGAAACCATAAAAATATTAGAGGAATCCACAGGCAGCGAAATCGCAAACATATGCCGGAGGAATTTCTTCTCTGATAATGCTCCTAGGGCAATGGAAACTAAAAAGAAAATAAACAAATGGGACTACATCAAAATAAAAAGCTTTTGCACAGCAAAGGAAACCATCAACAAAACAACAAGAAGACCCACTGCATGGGAGAACATATTTGCCAATGATATCACCGATTAAGGGTTTAATCTCCAACATTTACAGGGAACTCATGAAACTTAACAATAGGAAGATAAACAATCCAATAAAAAAAAAAATGGGCAACGGACCTAGATAGACACTTTCTGAAAGAGGACATACAGAAGGCCAAAAGACATAGGAAAACATGCTCAAAGTCACTAATTATACGAGAGATGCAAATCAAAACGGCAGTGCAGTATCATCTCACACCTGTCAGAATGGCTATCATCAACAAATCAACAAACAACAAGTGTTAGAGAGGATGTGGAGAAAAAGGAACCCTTCTTCACTGCTGGTGGGAATGCAGACTGGTGCAGCCACTGTGGAGAACAGTATGGAGTTTCCTCAAAAAACTAAAAATGGAACTCCCATTTGACCCAGTGATCCCACTTCTAGGAATATATCCCAAGAAGCCAGAAACACCAATCAGAAAGGGTATATGCACCCCTATGTTCATAGCAGCACAATTCACCATAGCTAAGATTTGGAAACAGCCTAAGTGCCCATCAGCAGATGAGTGGATTAGAAAACTGTGGTACATCTACACAATGGAATACTATGCTGCAGTAAAAAAGAAAGAACTCTTGCCTTTTGTAACAGCATGGATGGAACTGGAGAGCATTATGCTAAGTGAAATAAGCCAGTCAGAGAAAGATAAATACCACATGATCTCACTCATTTGTGGATTATAGAGAACAACATAGACTGATGAACAGGGACAGATCCAAAGACAGAGAAACAGCAATCAGACTATCAATCCCCAGAAGGAAAGTAGGGGAGGGAGGCGGTAAGGGGAAGAGATCAACCAAAGGACTTGTATGCACACATATAAGCCAAACCAATGGACATGGACAACAGGGGGATGAGAGCATGAATGGGGGAGGGGGGGAGGATGAGGGTTAATGGAGGGGATGAGGACACATTTTTAATACCTTAACTAATAAAGAATTTAAAATAAGAACTGTAGTCCCAAAAACAACCTGATTAACAACTTGAGCAAGTGATCAGTTCACATCACAAGTGGACTGAGGTCACGTGGGGCACATCACTTTGATGAGACACTAAAAGAGCAGAGTCTCATATTAGTGGTTTCCCTGTGCAAAAGCATAATAATTAGACAAAAAGGAGTCTCAGAAGTTTGTCTCCTCAATGTCTTTGGCTGTGGTTATCCAGCTAGGTTACCCTAGAGCAAGCTGTGACATCTCTGGTGGTAAATATTGGTTTATTGTTTAAGGAAATCAAAGTGTTTTCTGATTGAAAAGAATTAGTACAATTGTTTTTTTCATCTCAGTTAATATACCCTCTCCTAAAATTATTCTTAACTTGTTTGATACTGAAGGCCAAGAATGTGGGGTGAAATGGAAATGATATGAAACAGCTAAATATACCACCTTTTTATATATTTATCCACAAACTTAAAATTCGGGATATTATATGTAATCACATATCCAGCACTCTTACTTAAGCTAAAGCACACTTCTGAAACCTGATAGGAACAATACTGTAAAGCTTAATTATATTTTTATGGCCCATGCCATCTGTGCATTTGTTCTACTTACAACAGTAATAGAGTATTCAAAAAAAACAATACATTTAGTTTGAGGCAAATTATCTCTTAACATTTAAGATCCTGTTCTTGTGTTGTGGATTTTTCTATCTGTTTGAAATAGAAAAACTTCTCAACTACCTAAAAACCATATGTGGTTGCTTCAAACAGACGACACAAAACTGTTTTTGTTTTTTAAACAAATTCTAATTTAGATGAAAGAAAGCACTATAATTGTTTAATATACAATGATATATGACATAAAGTTTATTTTCTGATACCTAAAAATTAAGACTGTCGAAGTCTTTATGTGATGTACTTATATTTAATTTATCTGGAAACTATAGACTTAAAAATTATTGCTATACAGACTTGAAATATGCAGATTCAGAATCTATTTGACATTTTAATCATTTCTCAAAAACAATATTACAGATGTTAAAATTTCTCTGTAATCATAGTGTAGTTGTTATATTTCTTTATAAGTAATAATGTGGCTATGTCATTTTTAATTTCATTTTTTCAAAGGAAAAAATAGAGTACCATTATGAAAATATTTAGTAATTTCTCTAAAGGTAAGAGATAGGTATTAAATTAATCTTTGTGGTGTTTAAACCTTACAAATGTTTGACACCCTACATTTTAAATTTTCTGAATGATGTATTTCTTTATGTAACATAATATTTAATACCAATATACATAATTTCATGTATATACCAGTACGGGTATGAAATAAACCTTAAAAGTCATGTTAGTAGGAATACTGTCTAATATCCTTGATATTCAACTGAAGATATCCACTGGTCAGAGTCTTCATTTTAGCAGGTATAATCTATTGAAAATAAGCTTTTAAATACAACAAATATTGAATCATCTTTGTAAGTTGTAAATGTGAGAATTTTAATGGACTCACTATTAAACTTCCCTTTATTCTGTAGAAAGTTTCTTCTACAGTGTATCTGTTTGAAATAGATACACTGTATTTTATTTATTCTATGATTCATATATTTGTATTTTATTCTATGTATTTTATTTATTTTTTATTTATTCTGTGTTTCATATATGCCATATAATTTCATGGTAAAAAATGATCAATTCTACTTTGATAGTTGATACTTTCTTTAACTTATATTAAATCTGTATGAGTTTCTTATTGCTGCTGTACCAAATAAGCATAAATTTTATGATTTAAAATAACGCAAATTTATATTATAGTTTTAGAGATCAGAAGTCCAAAGTCAGTCTTAATAGAATAAAAATCAAAGTATCAGTAAGGCTAGTTTCTTCTGAAGGCTCTGGGGGAGAATCCATATCTTACCTTTACCAGTTCTAGAGACTGCCAGCTTTCCTTGGCGTCTGGGTGATCACTCCAGCCTCTACTTCCATCATCACATCACCTTCTCTCTGAATTTGACACTTCTGCCTTCCTCTCATAAGGATTCTTGTGATTACATTGGGTCCAGGACCATCTCCTAGTCTCAGGATCCTTAACTTAATCCCATCTGAAAAGTCCCTTTCACCCTCCATAACATATTCACAAGTTCTAGGGATTAAGGACATGGGCATCTTGCAGGTAGGCAAGGGCATTACACAGCTTACCACATATCCTTTTATTTTTTAGTTTTAATTCCTTAAAATGGCATTGTTCTCGTTTGCCACAAGGTCTTTACACTTGATTCTGAGTCTTCCTAGAATACCTTTTCCATTCTCCACCCCCGCCCTCCATTCTCCACCTAGATAATGCTTTCTGGGGCTCCAGAATAATTTTTCCCATAGGGAAACCTAACACAACCTATCTCACTGAATTAATTTCTCCTCTTATATATCCTCAAGGCACCATGTACTTCTTCATAGCACTTATTGGTTCATTATTTTTATATTTACTGGTAAATTCTTCGAAGTTTTTCACCCACTATACTTTATAAACTCTGTAAGGACAGACACCATCAGTTTGTCATTTATTTTCTTTATCTTTGTAGTCCCATCACCTATTCAGTACATAAATGTGAAAAGGAATGCATAATCTTGTGCATTTCATATTAGATTTATTTTCTAAATATTTTGTGAGGGTTTTATTTCTATCTGTTGTGAATGGGATCTTTTTTTTGTTTCAATACATTTTTGTATTGATGCTTAAATGTTGATCTTGCGTACATCCACTTTATTGAGTCATCGCACTAATGCTAATAGTTTCTCACTTCAGTAAAAAACTATTCACCTATAAAATCCAAGTGGATGATCATGTTCTCTACAAATAATGATCATTTGTCTCTCCCTTTCTGTTATTTATACATTTTATTTCTTTTTATTATCCAATTGCATTGTTCAGGACTCACAGTATATGTTAAATTTACTGGTGAAATCTTTGTTCCTGTATTTTGTTTTACCATTAAAAGAATAAATTTGTTTCAGATATTTGGTAGGTCTTATTTTTTAGTTAAAAGATGCTTTTATCTATTTTCTAGCTTATAAAGAGACATTGAGTGTTTTTTCTGATTTTATTTTTGTTCTTCAGTCTTCTAACGTAGTAAATTCCTATTTGTATATTAAAAGTTTAGCAGTGTGCACTTCAAGGCATAATTTTAAAAGCCAGTTCTCAGTTATCTACATGTGTGTATTAACCACATTTCAGTTTATCTGCAATGAAGATTTCAAGTTTTTATTGACAATGTCATATAATTTTCTTAACTAAGAACCTCTTCATATAAATATCTTGTAAGGGATCCAAAATAGTGAAACTCATAGAAGCAGATAATAGAATGGTGCTTGCGAGAATCCAGGGAGTGGGAGAAGTGGGGAATTGTAGCTCAGTGGATATAAAGTTTCTGGTATACAAGATGAATAAGTTATATATTCAGGATAGATTGCATATTAAGTATTCTCACCACCAAAAAATAAATAAACATGAAAGAACACAAGGAAATTTTTGGAGGTGATGGGTATGTTTAGTGCTTGATTGTGGTCATGGTATCATGGATATATGCATATATATAAACTTACCAAGATGTATATAGTGTTCAGCAAAAGTAGGCTTATAGCCCTAGCTGGTTTTTCTCAGTGGATAGAGTGTCAGCCTGAGGACTGAAGGGTCCCAGGTTAGATTCTGATCAAGGGCACATGCCCCAAATTCATGCTCAGTCCCCAGTGGAAGGCATGCAAGAGGCAGCCAATGATTCTCTCTCGTCATTGATGTTTCTATATCTCTCTCCCTCTCCCTTCCTCTCTGAAATCAATAAAAATACATTTTTTTAAGTAGGCTTATAGTTGTGAGTACACAAAACAGTTTATTCTTATATTATTACTTATTACTTATTGTATTCTTTTACATATGAACTATTGTAAACCTACTTTTGCCCCACCCTATACATTAAATGTGTACATTTTTTGTACATCAGTTATGTCTCAATAAAGCTAAGTAAATAGAACACTCATTTACTATAACCTGGCTAGATCCAGAAGAGAAAAGCTACCAATTCATTCAAGTAAAAGTGAGAGACAACAAATTTATAAACTGGTGCTTTTTTAAGCTCTGATTTGAACTCATATTTCAATACAATGCCCTCAGAAATGCTCATTTTTTCCAGCAGTGGGAAAGCCACAACAAAAAATAATGCTGAAGTGTATTCTGAATCAAATATGCTTTTTTCTTTAAGCTGCTCTTTTAGAATAACCATGCCTAAGATCTAACTCAACTTTGTGAAAGGTTTCCTTCATTAATTGATTTTATTAAATTTCCTACTTGTGTGCAACAATTCTCCTATCTGTACATCCTTACCATTGACTATTTTTAGTTTTTGAGTCAAAATAATTTGAGCAAAAGAGTATAAACTTAAAATAGACAATTGCTGGTATAAGATTCACGTGTTCTTAACAGGAAAACATTATGCATACCTAATTTGGTTCCAGTTAGGAATAAGGTGATCAAAAACTGTTAGAAACTAGATGAGAAATTCCTTTGCCCAGTATTTTCAATCCAAAGGTCTCTACCTTTGAGGAAATCTTTGAGGCTGGCCAGAGTGGCTCAGTGATTAAGTGTTGACCTATGAACCAGGAGGTCATGGTTTGATTCCTGGTTAGGGCACATGGGCTTGATCCCCAGTAAAGGGTGTGCAGGAGGCAGGCAACCAATGATTCTCTCTCATTATTGGTGTTTCTATTTTTCTCTCTCTCTCCCTTCCTCTCTGAAATCAATAAGAATATCTTAAAAAGAAAAGAAAAGCTTTAGAGGCCAATTAAGTTTATGCTCAGAACTGGAAATTGCCTCCAGAAAATGTAACATCTACTGGAAGAACCAAGTAAAGTGTTATGAGTTAACTGCCTGTTACATGCAAACAACTGATACTCAAATCTCTAAATATGATCCTTGTCTCCAAGAAGGAGTGCATTTCAGACATAGATGTTAGTCCCAGCCTTGCCACTCACTGTCTGATTTTTTCCTCATCTTGAGTAAAACGTGATAATGATGAGTATACCTACTCTGTTCTAAGGATGAAATGATAAAATACATGTGAATTGTCCAGTACAATAATTGGCCCATCTTAAATCCTCAGTTACAACAATAACTATCATTATTACTGCAATCTAGTTTGGAAAGCAAAATTTACACACAAAATAAGTCAAATATCATCTTAAGATAATAATGGATTAAATTATTAGTTGTTTCTATGTACCAAGAATACTATAAGAAAGAAGCCTTCTCTGATTATACTATATAAATAATGTACATGTGCACACTCCCTCAGCCTTCCTTATACTTATCACAATCTTTGTTAGTAGCTTCTTATCTTTCCCACTACACTGTAAGCTCTTTTAGTGCATGGCCATGTTTCTCTCATAAATTTCTTGCAGTCCCAGAACCCTGATGCGGAGTAGGGACTCACTAAATATTTGTTGAATGTATGACTTAAAGAGAATAAATTATTGTTGGCCAGCATTAGCAAAGCAGCATTGTGGAGAAGATGAAATTTGAAATGGATCTTGAAAAATGAGTAGGATTTGGGTGGACAGTGTGAAAAATGCATTTCAGGTTAATAGGCATGAAATAACTGAAACACAATGAGTAGACAGACACAGTGAGTAAGAAAGGAGCCATTTAATTTTAGGTAAAAAGAGATAATTAAAATAAGCTTTTCACACCTCTTCATTTTACAGATAAGAAAAATAAGACCCAGACAGTGACAGAATCTATATCTTTTCCATATCATGTAACTAACAGAGCTTAATAGGGCAGCCTAGAACCTGGGACTTTGGACTATCAGTTCAATGAAAGAGTAACTAGATGGAGGTAACTATAAGCAAGAAGTCTATTTAGGAAACAGTTGCAGTAATAGAAGCCCAAAGTGATAAGGGAACAAGCAATAGAGCAAGAGGAGTTGTATGTTATGCTTTATTATACTCTTACATTGAATATGAATGTTTATGGTTAGAGTAAACATGAACCAAGTAGAAAACTGGAAAGGGCAGATACAGCACTCTGGGATATTACACTCGAACCATACGTAAAAATAAAAAGCAAGATGTACTTTTTAAAAAAAGATATTCTTTATGAGAAAGAAAACAGATTCCACTAAACCTCGGGATAATCACAAACTTTATCTGGGATACTTTTGAAAATGAAGGCACTGTGTGTACCATGTGGGAGATATTAGGTGCCCTCATAACAAATCATACACAGAATAACTATAGGCAAATAAACCTTTCAAAAGTGGGCTGACAGCAATATACTAGTAAAGCCATCTTTCAGAGCCAGTAATTCAAGCAGGCCCATCTGAGTCATTTCCTCTATAAAATGTCTTTAGTGGAAATACAAGAAAAAGCACCAGTAAACTAATAATTATCTCCTCTTTGTCATCAAGGTGGCCTAGGTTAGTTAAATGCCACCTTGAAATTAATTGCATCTCATTTTATCTACCTGGAATGATTCTGTTATCCTTTTCTTAAACTATAGCACATTTGTATGTGACCTGTTTTTCTTTTATATGTACGGATCCAGAACATCAATATGATGATAAAGATAAGTATGTATCTCAAAATTATTCTATACTCTCTCTATAATTTTTTAAATCAAATATTTTGACTGAATCAACAATATCAGTCATTTATTTAATAGACTGGTAGCTATAACTTTGGTCTTTATTATTTTCTTTCTCTTCACTTTAATAAAAAAACACATAATGAATTAAATCATAAACCTACAAATTAAAAACTGCCTCATATTGCAAATTCATATTAATGATGCAGCTGATGAAAATAAGTATCCATAACCTAAAGATGCACAGTGCTAGGGACAAAGGTGGCATTTTACATTTTTATTAACACTTGTAATTTTCTCCTGCTTGATTTCTTTTAGGCCAAGCCCAATTTCTTCTTAGCCATGGGTCAGTGAGCTCATGCTGATTCTCATATGACGGATGGCTTGATTTTGCAAAGATATCACTAACTACCAATACCTAGGTCTAGCTGCCATCATCATGAACAACCTAGAATAATAGAAAAGTTGAATTTGAATGTATTATTGCCTTTAATTTCACTAACTAGCATTCCTGGGCACCATCAGAATTGTGTGTATCTGTGAAAGATTAATTTAAACTTTATTAATGTGGTAGTAACAAAATAGCATAAAACAAGCAAAATAGTATTCTATTACACATATTTGTTATCTTTCCCTGTTAAATGTCATAGGAAAAAAAACCATACACTTTAAATGGTAAAATTTTGTATTTAGTAAATGTAAATGTAAGAACAAGTGGATTTCACCAGAATATGATACATATCTGCTTTAATAGCTGTTCTACATCCTCCCAAATGAAAACAATATTATATTAATAAATCATAAGGGGCTTCTATTAGCTTGATAAATAAGTGCATTTAAAACACAAGTTAGAAAAGGATTTGTTTAAATACTTTAAATAAGTCTTTATCATACTACTCTAGTGATGTCAAATACAACCTTCATTCTGAAGATTTTAGTTAGAGATTTAATCTTTGAAAATATTAATAACAGCTTACAGCAGGTAAGCTATAAAATAATACTGGATGCTGTCTATTTAGTTTCTGGTTGAAAAAGCACAGCAGTACTTTAGTTCATTACCTTTGAAAAAACCAGTAACAAGATAATACAGCTGCCTCTGATTAAGATGTAAATTCTTTCTAATTAGAATGTAAATTCTTACATTTAAATGAAGACATCAATTGTCAGGATGCCATATGATATCTTATTCCACCTTGCCTGAATGAAGCCCTCACTGCTCATCTATGGCACTAAAATAGTTTTGCAATCCCTTTGTTCTCTGATTCTTGTAATATTCTCTCTTCATGTTCCCTTTTCACATTGCTTTTGTTTATTTTCCCCCTTGCATCTGATATTGCTGTGCCTTGGGATTTTGCAGAAATTTGGAATGAAAATTGAGTTCAGTCAGTGCCAGTATTTGCTTGTGCCTCAATTACTTCTGCTGAATTTTCCTCAATGCAAATCAGGCAGGTTGCATAAAGTGGTGCATGTATTTGAAATAATTAATTTTCCGTAAAATGATGGATCAAATCCAATCAACCTTTATGAAATCTAAATAATAGAATAGAGAATTAGAAATTAATTAACATTTTGTGTTGTTAATACTTTATAGTATAAACTAGCAATAGTAAGTTTTACTGTTGATTCTAACTTTGTCTTTATTAAATGTTGATGAAAGCCTGCCTCAGTCATTTCTTGCCAGAAATATGCTAACAAGGAATCCTATATCAATAACATTAAAGCAAAGGTTTCTAAGATTATATAAATTATTAACCAGTGAGTTGAATTATGTGTGCTTCTTTCCACAGAGCAATAGTCACAGTTTTATCTTGAATAATGTACACTAATTTATAGAAATCTACTGTTATATTGGATAGGCCATGAGCCTTTGAGCATAGCATTGTACCTTTATTTTCTATCCTGTTTCTTCAACCAAAAGAGGTATAAGTTTAGAAATGAACCAACTTAACCAATCTTACAGTGCTAGAACTTGAAAGAATGCCTTACAGATATAAGGGGGCCTCCATAGTCTTTTTTTTAATGTATTATTATAAAATTTCAAACATAAACAAAAGTAAAGACTAGTATAATGAATGCCTGTGTACCCATCAGCCATCATCAATCATCAAGGAGCTAACAGGGAAGCAAAACATACAGCCTGAAATAATAATAACATGCAAGTAATCCTATATAATAAAAGCCCAACAACCAAACAGCGGAACTACCAGAAAGACCGGTCAACCAGTTGCTATGATGTGCACTGACCACCAGGAGGCAGATGCTCAACATAGGAGCAGTGCTCTCCCACAGCGGGAGCGGCCACTCAGAGGGCATGTCCACAGCCGCTTAGCTGAGTGGGATGAGCAGCTCTCCCACAGCAGGCCGATCCCCACATGCCACACACCCCTACCAGTGCACGAATCCTGTGCACCGGGCCTCTAGTAGAGAATAATGTGCAATTATAGAAGCTAAACTGCAGTTAGAGAATATGAGTGCTGTGGATAGTAAGAGAAAATTAATTTGTGCTGAATAAGCAGAGAAGAGAAAGAGCATTCCAGGTGGGGCAGAGATGCCATAGAGAAGATTTAGCAACCGGCAGAATCTGTTGATAGTATAGTTGATCATATGGCATGATTAGAGTTTAGTGTTTTTATATATAGTTAACTTTGGTAAGATGGAGGGATTTGAGAGCCAGGCAATACATTTTAGTATTAACTAGTCAAAGAAGTATTTTAGGCTTTAGAGTGACAGCATCAAACATACCTTTTTTTTTTTTTTTTTTTTTTTTTTTTACTTTTTTTTAAAATAGATTTTTATTGATTTCAGAGAGGAAGGGAGAGGGAGAAAGAGATAGAAACATCAATGATGAGAGAGAATCATTGATCAGCTGCCTCTTGTATGCCCCACACTGGATGGGGATCAAGACCACAACCAGAGCATATGGCCTGATCAGGAATTGAACTGTGACCTCCTGGTTCATAGGTCAGCGCTCAACCACTGAGCCATGCCAGCAGGCTGAAAAATACCTTTTCTTTGTACAAACAAAAATCTCATCTGTTGTAATTAAAATTCTTTCCTAGTCTCTCTCTCTCTCTCTCTCTCTCTCTCTCTCTCTCTCTCTCTCTCTATATATATATATATATATATATATACATATACATATATATATCCAGCAACCAAACAGCGGAATGACCAGAACAACTGGTCAACCAGTCACTATGACACTCACTGACCACCAAGGGGCAGACGCTTAACACAGGTGCTGCCCCCTGGTTGTCAGTGTGCCCCCACAGTGGGAGTGCCGCTCTGCTGACCAGGATTAGCAGCGCTCCCACAGTGGGAGCAGCCGATCAGAGGGCAGGTCCACAGCTGCTCAGCTGACTGGGATGAGCGGCACTCTGGCACTCCCACAGCAGGCTGATCCCCACAGGCCACGCCCCCCCACCAGTGTACAAATCCATGCACCGGGCCTCTAGTAAGCATATAAGTTCTCAGGTTCTCTCTTACCCTCTTTCACTTTTAGGGACCCTTATGATTATATTGGGCCCACTGGGATAAATCCAGATAATTCCCCTTTGTGATGTGCATAAACATATTACAGGTTGCAGGGATTAGGATGCAAACATCTTTGAGGGACCACTGTTTTGCCTACCTTACATTTCTTTCATATCTGCTCCTCAGTGACTGCTTTGATAGACCATAGAGACAGAACTACTTCATTGGCTCAGAAAGGAACTTTTTATCTGCTTCAAAAGAAACTAAAATGTATCATTTCAGCTGACCTTGAGGAAAAGAAAAAAGAGAAATTAGACTAAATACTATAAATCACAACAATTGCACCAAGTATAAGCATTTGTACAAAATTGTATACTAAAATTCGTCATTCTGGACATGGCCCAAAAAAATGTGTTTCAAAAAAGGGAGTAAGCAGGTAGCATTTGGGGGGAACTTATTATGTGGCAGGCACTATTATAAATATTTTGGGTGTATTATTACCATTTAAGTATATTTCTTCCTTTTAATGATAAGGAAGCTGAGGCTGGAAGACTTTAGGTTAAACTTCCCAGAAGACACAGTTAATAAGCAAGCCCACAGTCTTCATATTACACCTTGCTAAATTCTGTGAAATGTCAGTTGTATCCATCTATCAAGAAACATATTTTTTTGTATTGGTTAAGATTAAGGCATTCAGCCTGGCCAGCCAGAGTGGCTCAGTTGGGTAAGTGTTGTCTTGTACACCAAAAGGTTGCCATTTCGATTCCCAGTCAGGGCAAATACCTGGGTTTCAGGTTCAATTCCCAGTCAGCAACCGATCAGTCTCTCTCTCTCTCTCTCTCTCTCTCTCTCTCTCTCTCTCTCTCTCTCTCTCTCTCTCCTCTCTCATTCTTAGGTGAGGATTTTTAAAAAGTAAAAAAAGATTAAGGCATTCAGAGTATTATGGAATAAACAAACAAGTACTAGTATGAGACATAATCCTGTCCATCAACAGAACACTACAGTTCCCTTTTCTCCACATCTTTACCAACATTGGTTATCTCTCGTGTTTTTTATGATAGTCATTCCTAAGAAGTCTGAGGTGATTGTGGTTTTGATTTGCAATTTCCTGGTAATTAGTAATATTAGTACCTTTTCATGTACCTGTTGGCCTTTTTTATGCCTCCTTTGGAAAAATGTCTATTCAGTTCCCCTGCCCATTTTTAATCAGATTCTTATTTATGTATTTATTTTACTATTAAGTTGTATGTGTTCTTCAATTATTTTGGATATTAACCCCTTATCAGATATATGATTTATAAATATTTTTTCCCATTTTTTTTAGATTGTCTTTTCATTTTTTGGATGATGTCCTTTGCTGTATAGAAGCTATTTAGTTAGATGTAGTTCCACTTGTTTAATTTTGTTTTTGTTGCCTTTGCTTTGGGTGTGAAATCCAAAAGAAAATGTTGCCTAGACTAATATGAAGTTGCTATGTTTTCTTCCAGGTTTTATGGTTTAAGTCTTATGTTCAAGTCTTTAATTAATTTTGAGTTGATTTTGTGTCTGGTATAATATAGTGATCCAGTTTCATTCTTTTTTATGTTGCTGCCCAGTTTTCCCAGTTTATTGAAAAGGCTGTTTTTTCCCCATTGCATATTCTTGGCTCCTTTGTCAAAAAGTAATTAATCATATATGGATGAGTTTATTTCTGGGATCTTGATTCTGTTCCATCTATGTGTCTTTTTAAATGCCAATATGATACTGCCTTGATTACATTAGCTTTGTAATGTAGTTTGAAATCAGGGCATGTCATGCCTTCAGCTTTGCTCTTCTTTCTCAAGGCTCTTTTTGCTTTGGGGGTCTTTGGTTCTGTACACATTTTAAGAGTGTTTGTTCTATTTCTGTGAAAAATGCCATTGGGATTTTGATGAGGGTTGTATTGAATCCATAGGTCATTTTGTGCAATATGGACATATTAATAATATTTATTCTTCTAATCCATGAGACTGAATATATTTTCATCTTGTTCAATTTTTTTCATCAATGTCTTATAGTTCTCTACAGATCTTTCACCTCCTTTGTTAAATTTATTTTTAGGTATTCTTTATGATTCAGTGTGTAAGTGGGATTGATTTTTATTATTATTTCTTTTTTGGATAGTTTGTTGTTAGTGTATAGAAATATACTCATTTTTTTAAAAATATATTTTATTGATTTTTTACAGAGAGGAAGGGAGAGGGATAGAGAGTTAGAAACATCGATGAGAGAGAAACATCGACCAGCTGCCTCCTGCACACCTCCTGCGGGATGTGCCCGCAACCAAGGTACATGCCCTTGACCGGAATCGAACCTGGGACCCTTCAGTCCGCAGGCCGACGCTCTATCCACTGAGCCAAACCGGTTTGGCGAAATATACTCATTTTTGTATATTGATTTTGAATTCTGCAACTTTACTGAATTTTTTTATTCTAACAATTTTTGGTGACTTCTTTAAGTTCTTTAAATATATAATATCATGATATCTGCAAATAAAGGCAGTTTTACTTCCTTCTTTCTAATTTGAATGTCCTTTATTTCTTTTCCTTGCCTATTTGCTCTGGCTAGGATTTCCAGTACACCATTGAATAAAAATGGTGAGAGTGGGCATCCTTGCCTTATTTCCAATCTCAGAGAAATGCTTTTGGTTTTTCACCATTGAATATGATGTCCGCTGTGGGCTTCTTATATATGGTCTTTATTATGAGGTATGTTCCATTTATACCCAGTTTGTTGAGGATTTTTATCATGAAATGATGTTGACTTTTATCATGTGCTTTTCAGAATCTATTTAAATGATTATATGATTTTTATCCTTCATTTTTTTAGTGTGGTCTATCATATTGATTGATTTGTGGATGTTGGATCAGCCATGATCCTCTTGATCATAGTATATAATCATTTTAATGTATTTTCTATATGTAGTTATGTCTGCCAACAAAAAAAATATTATATTTCTTTTAAAAATAGTGGTGCTTTCTTTTTTGGGATGGCGGACAGAGAAGGACTATTCTGGTTATTTTTGCTATTCAACAAACCATCCCAAAACCTTGTAATGTATAACAATCATTTTATTGCTTCCAAGGCTTCTGTGGGTCAGAAATTTGAACAGGACACAGGAGGTAGGTTCCATTAATACACTGTTATATGACATCTGAGTCCTCAGCTAGAAAGATTTCACAGCTGAAGGTAGGAATCAGCTAAGAGCATCTTCGCTTACATGTCTAGTAGTGTATGCTGGCCTTCAGCTGGAACCTCAATTGAGGCTGTCCTCTGGAGAACTTGTGTGTAGCCTTTCCATGTGGCCCGTACTTCTTCAAAGCATGATGGTCTCTTCTTACATGGCGGTCAAACTGCTTAGATGACAGTGCAGGGCTCCAAAAGTCAGTGTCCCAGAAAACAAGGTAGAAGCTGCCAGGCCTTTTATGACCCATCCCAGATCATCACCTATCCCATCCTTTTGGTTGAAACAACCATCAGGTCACCCAGATTCAAGGGGAGAAGAATTAAACCTGCCACTTGATTACACTGTACAAGGTCACATTACACAAGAGCTTGTGAAGTGGGTGATGCCATGCAATTGTCTTTGGAAAATTGGTGCAAAATTATGGTAAAGTATTTGCTCTCATGGCCTGCAGTGACATGGTTTTTGTGGAATGATTATAGATGAAAGGTCATTTGTCTAAATGACTTGGCTTTGAAGTTGAGGTTTATAATTATGTTATCTATTCTAGAAATGAAATTTCTCATTTATAATAGTGTTAAGAGAAGGATCTGTAGTCTTTTTCAACTTGTTGTTCTATATGTTTATCAGCTTAAAATCTGAAAGCCACAAATGTTTTCTGATACATATAACAATGACAAAGGAAAAAATGTTCCATATTTTCTCCACCTAAAGGTTTAATGTATAAAAGAACCATACACAGAGAAAGACATGTACTATATGTGGAATTTCACCCATATGTGGAATCTAATGAACAAAATAAACTAATAAACAAAATAGAAACAGACTCAGAGAACAGAGAACAGACTGACAGATGTCAGAGGGGAGGGATGTTGGCGCTGAGTGAAAATGGTGAAGGGATTAAGCCAAAAAATCTCATAAACACAGACAAGAGTATAGTGATTACCAGCGAGAAAGGGGGGGGTGATGACATAAGGGGGATAAATGATGATAGAAGGAGATTTGACTTGGTGTGGTTGAACACAGTACGATATACAAATAATGTGTTATAGAACTGTATACCTGAAACATGTAATTTTACTAGCCAACATCACTCCAATAAATTCAGTAATAAAGCAAAAAAAATAAATTAAAAGAGCCATACAGATGAATTGTACAATAAGTGAATTATATCACAATAAACCTTTTAAAAAAAAACAATTATAAACAAATATTGAATTCTAATTAATGATATGCATGCCAAAGTGGTTAAAGGTAAAGTGTATTGATGTCTGCAACTTGCTTTGAAATTCACCAAAAATTAAGATGAATTAGTGGATGATAGATGTAAGAGAGTTGATAAAACAAGTATTGAAAAAGGTTAATTGCACACTTTAAGGTGGTGTGTATTCTCAACAACAACAAAAAATCATCAATTTTTCTATATGTTTGAAATTGTTCACAATGAAATAATGGGAAAAATCGGGAGATACCACTACACAAGTACTAGAATGACCTTAAAAATGTGGAATTTTTAAAGATATTTTCTTCATTAAAAGTTCTGACACCATTTTAATGAAGGGAAGTAAGTAACTGACTATATCACCTATTTTTATTCAAGTAATTGGATAATAACTTGGTAAAACAGAAAGCAGGAGAAAAGAGTTAAGCACAAAACCTCAGCACAGTTCTGTGACTGCCAAGTCAGAGATCTTCGAAACAAATAATTATAATTAACACCATTTTGCCACTGGAAAAACTGAAATTGTAAAATTTCTGAGTAAACAGTATGATCTCCATTTTCAAATGCTTGCTCTGCTAAAATCGTATACCTGCTTTTTCTGTTTAGGCAATTACTTTAATTTTTTTTTGCTTTGACCTCAGCAATATGTTCCCTGCTAACATTATTCATGGAATCATGAAAGGTCACTATTGTCTGCCCAATCCTGAAATAGTTTGGCACTTTTTCAAGTTGTTTTGCTTGAATTGTATAAAGTGGTAACCCGCTGATGCAGGCATCCATTCCAGCACTCTTGGGCTCCAATCAGACCAGAAAAAAAATGATAAAAGGAAGGAAGGTGTCTTTCAGTTGCTAAGCAAAGTAGTTGGTAAGGAATAGTAAAACTTTAGAATTTTTTTTTTAATCCTCATCTGAGGATATTTTTTCATTGACTACTAGAGAGAGTGGAAGGGAGGGAGGAGGGGGAGAGAGAGACACACACCCAGGTATGTGCCCTTGACTGGAAATCGAACCCACAACCCTCCAGTCTGGCACTTTAACCACTGAGTAACTGGCCAGAACACAGCTTTAGAATTTGTAAAGTCCTTTGGTAAAACTGGGACTCACTGAAACTTTCACATAGAATAGTACTAACTAATCCATTGAGGTCTTCAACAGAGTTTGAGTTGAATGCCCTTCTTAAGTGTTCACCAGTGACATGTGGTGTGGAACCCTTGCACTTAAGAAACATAAGCAGCAAAGCTAGGGAGGAAACTTGGAGAGGACACCAGGGCATGAGCAGGTTTGCACTGCAAGATAAACCAAAGAGAAGGTAAGGGCCAAGGACCAGATGGAATGAAATCGTGTTCCCTGGCTCCCTTGCCCAGCCTGAGAAGCCAGGCGAAGGGAGTTTGTGATCATGGGACAGGACTGGGGGCTAGTACTCCATGCTTATGCTGCTCATCAGTCCAAGTTGCTACTCAGTAAACTTCTTACTCCCTATTTTGTATATAGTCTTGGATTTTAATCTGAAATCTTGCAGCTTTGGAAGCAGACTCATAGTTTGTGTGGCTTAAGACTTTCACTTCCAAGCGCATATTCAGGCTTTGTTTGCCCAGTTTTGTTGTTTGCATGGTTGAATGCTGTCCCTGGAAAGAGGTACTTCTGAGCTAGTATGGAGTCAATGACTTGCCTTCAGGGCTCATGAGGAAGTTCTGAAATTTCTGTTTCAAGGTTTTGACATGTCAGCAGGTGTAAGTCCAGTCTGATGCCAATATGCCTTGTGCCAATAAGTTCCCTTTGATCTCAGTGGGCAAGATTTTCCTTGTAACTGTTAACCTGTTGCCATGAAAAGAAAAAGAAAATGGTTGTGGTATATAGCATAGGTTGCAGGCACAAATATAATTAGTGCTGTACCACAACACTGCTTTTGGTTTGTTGGAACTTTTAAGCATGTTGGCACTTTTTTTAAATCTGTTTTCCAAAACCGTACATTCAACTCCTGATTTTCCATTCAACCCGTGATGGTGCTTCCCGACCGCTCAGCTGGAATGGGTTCGCCTTCTTCCCCTCAGCACACCTTTGAACCAGTGGCACGTCCTGTTGTAAGGAACATTGGGTAGCAGATTCTAATTTGGCAGCACCCTAGGGACATTAATCAATCAGAAAATATAAATGAGGGAATCATTTCTCAGGTGAAATGGTTCCATTGAGGATAATAATGAAATGAAAACACCAAAATGTTGACCAAACTAAAAATACGCTTGCAATTCAGATGACCTGTGGTACTTTACCTTATATTAGTGTGCTCTTATCAAGGCTTGACCTTTCAGCCTTTATAACTTAAATAATTGTCAGACTTCCTAACTGTTCTAATGCTGACTTTACCTTTGCTACGTGCTCCTCAGGGCCCTCTCCACCACATCCCTCACTGCTATTTTTCGCCCTTCAGCCCCATTACCAGCAGCTCCCACAATGTGTTGTCATGTGTTGTCACTGATTCAAATTTTGGGTGAAAAATTATAATTTTACCGTAATTTGTCATTATTATGACATAAACATATATAGTATTTCAGATATTTATGTAACTGAATTGTTCCTCAGATAAACGGCGCACTTATCCATGTCAATCATTGGAAGTAAGAGAAGACCTCCCACAAGGAAACTTTTAAAACATTGTTTGTTTTTAATGTTGATTCTTTTGTCCAAAGAGCTAATGATGAAGACCTGAGAATTCGGGATAGAGGCAGTGTGTGATTTCTACTGCCCGGAGTGAAGGGAATTGTAGTCTTGGAAATAGTGAGCTACTCTGAGTGCTTTTATTTAGAAAAATTATTGGAGTCATTCATTTTTTAATTTCTATATTATGTTCATGATCACCGTTGTCTGTATTCAGAGAGTTCAATAACCTATCACCTGTGACTTCTCAAAAAGAATGCCTGTTTAAAAGCTTCTTGTGGAAGAAGGTGAGTCTTGCCAGCAGGACAGGCTGCATAATTTGAGGGGCTCAGTGAAAATGAAAATGTGAGGCCCCTTATTCAAAATAAGACAGAAAAAATGCATTAAAAGTACTAAAATATGAAGCCTTTTCCTTTCTTCCATGGCCTCTTAATCGGTAGTGGTGTTTTTATTTGCTAATTCAGGTCATGCTCCTTCAGGCACATAGACTCTCTCAGAGCCCAGACTCTCACCGGCCCCTGAGGGTCTCACCCTAAGACTCAGGAAACAAGCAGTCCATCAAATGTCACGTTTCCCCTCCTGCCAGCAGCTAGGCTGATACTCTGTGCCTTGGCCAGAGTCAGGGAAGCCATGCCAGGCATCTCCCCCTTCCACAGCCCCACTGCTCCAACCCAGGCTGGATGGGTATTGCAACCTTGAACATGACAGGTACCTGGATCAGAGGTGAGCAGGAAGCTTGCCCCTGCCCAGTGCCCACAGAATGCTCTGAGGCACCGCCAACCCTGGGCAGGACAGCTGCTTCCATGCCCCACCTCAAGATGCCATAGGGTGCCTGCCAACTCTGACCCTTCTCACATCCATATCCAGGTTCAGAATGGGCAGAGAGCAGCAACATTCACTGGGAAGGAGGGCAGAGAGAGGAGCCAGTGGGAGGTGATGCATAGGGGATGGCAGAGCAGACAGTGGAGAACTTATCCTGAGAGGAGGGGACTGCACTATAGCCAAGCCCCCTCTCCTCTACGTATGCTCCACATCCTATCAGACTTCACTTACAGAACACAAAATCAAAGAGCAGCAATCACAGCACATTAAACCCCAAGCACAGCCTTCTATATGATACCTATAAGGCTGCTTTCAGACTAAACTCAGTCTCCCATAAAATAATAAAATAATAGTTCACATCTGTTATGCCAAGCACTGTTTTAAGCACTTTGTTTTGAGTGTATTCATCAATCCTCAAAGAACTTATGAAGTGTGCTCCATTGTTATCCCCATTTTACAGGCTGGCCCAGTAATTGGTGTCCAAGGTCACTTTGTAATAAAGGGAACAATGAGGATTCAAACCCAGGTAGTCTGGCTCCCAAAGATCTTTATTGGAGAACTGAAGAATAGCCTAGACATTTACTGAAGAAGGAAAAAACACTTAGAAACACTGTACAATGATGAAGGCTTTGTCTCAACGCAGATTTCTAGAAAATAAAATCCTTTGATTGCATCCTTTGGGTACGCTGTTGCATTGATCTACTTAGAGCATCAAAAGCAACTGTCAAATAAATAGGCTTCTCTATAAAGTAATGTCAGATGATGGAGAGATTAAATAGAAAGCAGAGGGGATTTGTGGATGCTCCTAGAATCGTAACATTTAATTCTTCTGTAGATGTCTACTCCAACCCCACCCCCTCCGTGCCCTGCCCTGCCCAAAGTTATATAGCTAATTAGTGACCGGGCTGGGCCTCAGACCTCTTTGTCCTGGATAAGGAAGTGCAAAGAAAGTCACCAAGCCCCTCTGATATATTCCTGATCCGTGCTTAGACCCCTCCTTGCTCTGGAAAGAGAAAGTGTGGGGCAGGGAAAAGAGGGGTAGCAACCAATGTCTGACTTTCTTTTTATCTTTCTCATCAAAAGGATTTGATGTTTGTGTAAAAATACTAATGTTGACTGCAACCATTTTGTCTTAATCATCATTGCTATTATAAAATCACTATTTTGATTGAAATTGCTATTAAGAAAACTTGACTAATTACAATCAAGGAGTTGCTGGGTCAACTTGTCTAAACCAGTTCTCTAAAATAAGAGAATTCGAAGGTAATATGCAGCGTGATTCTTCCATGCCCTTACCTTCAAAGTACCAGCAAGGTAGATCCTAATAACTCTCAACTTTGTTTATGGAATTTGCAAGTGACCAGGCCAGAGGCCGTGCCTGTTACTTCCTCCACTGACTGTCTTTTACTCTGGAGAAGAGCATGTCACCAGTTTATTGAGGATTCTCAAGTCAGGAGTTATACATATTAAGCAAGTTTATTTGCTCTCACAGTGGCTTTCACCTGGCTTTGCCAATCTTTTTCCTGTCTCTTAAGTATATGTTTATCATATTCAACAACTTGGAGGTCACTTATTTAGTAAAATTCAGTATTGTTTGAAACTGTAATCCCAATGCAGGCATAAACTGGGGTCCTCACTTTTTAAGCGGTTGAAGGGATTAGAGACCAGAGTCTGGTTCTGAAGATTCTAATTCTCCCCTCTCTCTTCCAGGCCAGAGAGAGTGAATGGAGTGGTAACAGGGCACGTGTTTGTTTTTTTTACACAGCTAGCCACTCTTAGGGTCCTCTGCTGCAACTACTTCTCTGAGTATGTCTGAAGCAGGCATTCAAATGCGGGCCCTCTCAAGCGCTAGATATTGAGTTTTTCAGGGGACCTGTAGGGTGTCCATGCCATATTGTTGACTGATGTCAGAGTACAGCAGTTGTGTCGCCTCATCCCCTGCCCACAGCTGTGTGCCTCACCAGCCTCTTGCTGACAGATTTTCCTTGCCATGCAGGTCATCATCTTGGATAGAACACCAGCAAGCTGACTTAAGTGAACTCTTACTTGTTCCCCAGGCATTTCCTACAAACACAGGCTACTCCCCATTGCCCCTCTGCCTCTCCTGTTCTCTCAGCCCTGCTCACACAGGCACAGGACAGAGGAGCACATTCTCTGCGTAAGCAGATGTCCAATGGGGAATGAAATGTCAATCATCTTGTCTTATAGGTACAGCCAGTCTTTGAGGAAAACTTTGGAGCCCCACCAGCATCTTTGAAACTAGCTTCATAGGATAGAATCTCCTCTCATCACAAGGTACTCCCCACAAAAACCAGTGGCTCCATAACTCCTTCCTCCTTTCCCCAAGCTTTTCATATGGAGGTTGGGGTGATGGCTGTGCTGCACTCTGACACCTTTTAGGCTTGGGAGGTGTCTGTGCCCAATTACTGGGGACTCTCTTTAGGCCTCACAGCCCTGGTGTTGTCAAAGCTGGGACTGTCCTTCCAAGCAACAATAAAAGTACCACTCTCCGTGATGTGTTTATATGTTCATAAGAGGAATAATTTTTGATGCAGTGCTAAGTCCTTCACACAAAGTGAAAATAAATGTTCATTCCTTTGCTCTTTTAAAGAAGCCTGGAATTCTAAGAAAAGGCTTAACAAATAGACTATAACCAAATGGATAGGATTGGAAAAATATATTTCAGCCAAAAGGAGGACGTGAACAGAGTGGGATATAGAAAATTGGAGAGCAAATTTGGGGAAAGTGAGCAAACTTAGATAATGGAGAAGCAGGATAGATCAGAAAAGCAGACTGGAAACATCAGATCAGGAGGTTGTTGAGGGCAGGGTTAAGGAATCTGAATCTGGGTACAGGGGAAAGGCTCTTCAGCAAAGAGAGTGACCCATTGAAAATGGCAAATTTGGAGAAGTTGACTGGTAGGTGATATGCAGAATTGGGTGGAAGAAAGGAAACCAGGCATTCAGTATTGTAACAATTTTAAAAGGAAGAAATAAGAGGGGTGGAGCACATAGAAAGGAGAATGTAAGCATTATTGGAATAATTTGTGAGTTTTGATGACTAATCTCATAGGATACGATATGCCAGCATATCCCAAATACATGCTGCGCGACACTAAACCTACCAGATGAGCTGTGTCAACAAAGGATTCTCTGGTCAGATAAACTGAGGAAACGCAGCATAATGTAGACCATTGATGGCGAACCTATGACACGCGTGTCAAAGGTGACACGCAAACTCATTTTCTTGGTTGATTTTTCTTTGTTCAATGGCATTTAAATATATAAAATAAATATCAAAAATATAAGTCTTTGTTTTACTATGGTTGCAAATATCAAAAAATTTCTATATGTGACACAGCACCAGAGTTAAAGTCAGGGTTTTTCAAAATGCTGACACGCCGAGCTCAAAAGGTTCACCATCACTGATGTAGACCCTGCTTAGAAATTCATAATTCAAGTAACAAAGCAATTCCAAAGGAGAAAAAGCAACAACACATAACTTTGTTTAGCCCAGCATTTCCCAAAATTATTTGATCATAGAACCCTCTTTTGTATAACTCCTACAAAACAGAATCAGTGTTCCCAAAGCACATTTCGGGAACCGCTGCACCACGTCACATGCTACAAATAGACTGAAGTGTTGATTTGTAGATTAATATTGTATATTTCTTTAGCAAACACTAAAAGCAAAGCATAATTTATGATGAACTCTGTTTATGAGAAGAAAATCATTCTTCTTGGACTCTCTAAGCTGGAACTATGTCTTTCGAAACTTGAGCTTGTCTCATTCTAAATGTCCACTTTTTTCTTTTCATTGCACAAGATCAAGAATAAGTAGCTCCAATTTTATAATAATTTCTGGGATTTGCTTTTGTGGCCGTAGGACCATATACATTAGTATGTGTGTTACCAGCTTTGGGTCTAGGAGAAAACGAGCTTTACTCTTTTACTTTCAAGTGAGCACATGTAAAGTAAGGGTTTTGTTCCAGAGAATAACAAGAGGCAAGCTGTGGCATTTGTTGTATTGTCACACATAATAACTGCTAACTGAAATTTTGTTTATGAAAATAAGGCAGATATTTTTATTTGATTTTTAGAGAGAGAGATAGGAAGAGGGAGAGAGAGAGAGAAACATCAATGTGAGAGCATGCCCCCTACCAAGGATCAAGCCCACAACACAGGAATCATACCAACAAACTTTTAGTGCACAGGACGACACCCGAACAACTGAGCCATACCAGTCAGGGCATAAGGCAGATATTAATTACAGTTTATTCACAAAGAAATCTGAGACTAAATATTATAACTTATTGGCTCAGGGTAGCTAGTTTATGATAGAACAGTGACGGCGAACCTTTTGAGCTCGGCGTGTCAACATTTTAAAAAACCCTAACTTAACTCTGGTGCCATGTCACATATAGAATATTTTTGATATTTGCAACGGTAGTAAGACAAAGATATTTTTGATATTTATTTTATATATTTAAATGCCATTTAACAAAGAAAAATCAACCAAAAAAAATGAGTTGCGTGTCACCTCTGACATGCGTGTCATAGGTTCGCCATCACTGTAATAGAACCAGGACTGGAGAGAACCAGGTCTCATGTTCTTTCTGATCAAGCATTCCACCTTAAAGATTAAAAGATGAAATAACTGCTTTTGTTGAATGTCAAAAGAACTTTTCCTTTGTTTGTAAATTATTATAAAATCCAAGGGGGCCTACCCACAAAAGCTACTGTGTTCACAGTTATTCTTAGAGAGAAGTCTCATCCTTCCACACAATTATCAATGTCATGCCTTTTTATTTTTCACAGTAATAAATGTGTCTTGCCTTTCATTTTTCACTGTATCCATTAAAGAATATCAAAGACTAGTAAGCTCCTACTTTCAGGAATTATAGCGAATTGAATAATAAAGAAATTGGGACTAAGAAAGGTAGTGACTTACCACAGGCAATTTGATGAGACACATATCTTACAAGTCTTTGTAGCACAAATATTATAGGACCAAGCATTCAGAATAATTACTCCAAGTACACAGCTATTGAACAGCAGATTTTGGGGGCTGAGGAAATAAGTAGCACATTATTCACATTCCTCCAGTATAATTTTTCAACTAAAGAGGCTTATCTATCTCAAAAATTAAGGGGCTTGTTACTTTAAATCAAGCATGAATTATTGCTATATCATTTTTAAAGCTTATAAATAAAAGCTTATAAAGAAATAAGCTTTTCTTTCAACACTAGAACAATTATGAGATAGGTTTTAAAAGTCCTTTGCTTTATATCTTTAATAATGTTCAAATACTAGGTTAATAAAAAGGAAAAATTTTGATTTTTTTATTGGTTTTCACATAATGCCTATTTTTAAGTCATTCATAAAATCGATTTCAAATTTATTTTTATCAGAGTGATAGTTACTTTACATATATGTTGATTCTGAAAAGTATTTTTAATAATAATGAAAAATACATAATCTGTTAAAAGAAAGGATGGTTGCCTTAGAGAATGAAACTACATGATTAGGAGTAGGGAGGAGCACTTCAGTTTTTTTATTTTTTTATTTTCATTGAATTTATTGGGGTGACACTGGTTAACAAAATTATACAAATTTCAGGTGCACAGTTGGGAGGGGCACTTGTAGTTTTGCTCTCTATGTTTTATATTATCTTTTAGAGTGTTCATTTATCATAAGCCTATTTTACTCAGATTTTTTTGTTCAAAGTTCATTAAAAAATGGTTTTAAAGTATGAAGGCATATAATTGACTTTATGGGCATTTATACTTTTGTCAAAAAAATTCGAACATACTATAAAAAAGTTTCTGTGTGTCCGTCACCTAATTGTGACAAACATTAACATTTTAGAGAAGTAAAAGTTGCCTTGTTGACCAGGAGTAAATGCGAGTTCTTAGGCTCTCCTGCCTAAATGAGTACTGATATAGAAAATGGCATATGCTGTAACAGCTCTAAGTCTATGCCGCAGTGCTCTGCTACAAAACAGGTGTAAGCATTGGTTGCTGGGCAATGGACAAAACAGCAAACCCAGCTCCCTTCACTTCTACATGTATTTATCTAGATTAATGAGGTAGACCATCATAAACAAACAAGATATTTGTTATACAAATAGGATGGCTAATGCATGTCAGGAAATTTTAAGATTTTCCTTAGCATTCATGTGTACTTTCAATGCTTTTAGCCTTGAAAGAGATATATATTGTTTGGAAACCAAAATTAAAGTAATATTGAAAGTGTACAATGTGATTTCCTTAGCTCATGATAAATAGTACCATGAAACTTAGGAAGGTACATTGGGTTTTCTATTTCAATTGTTTCCTAACAAATAGAAGTTATAGAACAATTGATTTACAGTAAAGCACAGAAGAGTCTTATCATTTAGAGTAGAAACATTACAAGTTTATTTTTGGCTCTCATTCTCTACCAAAGTTAAAGGAAAATCAAATCCAAAAGAAAAAAATTTTAACCAGTAAAACAATGTTTTGATTATGTGATTTAGAATGTACTTGTTCATTTATAAGGGCTAAGAAGTCATAAATGCAATATATCTCAAATGTTTTCTAAGATATGGCATCTACTGTCAATTATAATGATTCTGCTGCACCATATAACAGTCAGTACTAAAGCTCCACCGTCTCTAAACAGATTGTTTCCGCAATTAGTATCTATGTACTAAGTTAGCAATAAAAAAATATATAGGTCCATTTCCTCAGGCTCTACCTCCCAAAAGTGTTGCAAAAATACAATGAAATAATAGATAATCATTTCAGGAGTAAAATGCGAAATGTCAGCCATGAAAAAAAGTCTAATAAAAATAATAATATACATCAATACTAGCTTGCTGGAAACTAGACTGAAGACCTCAAAAATATTTTTCTATTATAATCTTATACACTTTTGTTGGTTATCATGGTAATTTATATTAGGGAAAGCTTTGAAGCTTTCTGTATGCATAACTGCTTCAGATGTATGATGAATTGACATTTACTAATGCAGTTCCAAACCTGACTACCATCCTTTTACACCCAGTCAGTTCTATCAAACAACCAGTCAGTTTAACCAAAATTATCAAGTTGGTTATGCATGTGAGTGTGTGGCAGCCTGAATGAGGGCTCTTACCAAAAATGCTTGTGTTTTCTTCTACTTTGTCCACATGGAATTCAGCCACTAATTGGTGAGGTTATCTTATTACAAAGGCCAATTGAAGAAAAGTCTGATTGTGTGTCAGCAAGATGGCACAATAGGAAGCCCCAGACCTTCCTAACTCCCACAGAGACATCGACTCAACAACAATACATGGAACAACTCCTTTTGTGAGAGATCTAGAAACCAGTTAAGAGGCTTCTGCACCCCAGGCGAGCTCAAAATTAGCCACATTGAAGCCAGCAGGAAAATTCATGCCACCCTCTCGCCATAGTTCCCCTCCCCACTCCCCGCCCCCCCTCCCCCGCCCCACTGCCCCACCTCCACCCTGCACAGTGTCAGGCATTTGGGAGGACATTCCCACCGCCTGCCTTCTCCCTGGGGAGAGGAAGAGAAGACTAGGCCCCGTGTCCTATATTCTGGCTTTTGCTTTTATTTTGGACGTGGGGAGGCACTACCTGAGAAATAGGCTTCTGCCTTGGCTGCATGGGACCAAGCATACTCTAGATGCTTGAGGCCATGGAGAAGAGAAAGGGGCTGGGTGCATGCTGCTGTTCCCAAATACCAATGTGCAGGCAGGCCAGTAGGGTTGAGTGGCCTCTCCCTCAGGGGGAAGAAGAATGGAGCGTGCGTCCAATGTTCTGGCTTTTCAGTGGGGAGCCCAAGGGACCAGTTTCTATCTCTCCTCCATGACATTGGTCTGGGCATTGATTTCTTGGATGTGGCACCCAAAGCTCAAGCAACAAAAGCAGAAGTAAACAAGTGGTACTACATCAAACTAAAAAGCTTCTTCACAGTAAAGGAAACAAGGGCGTGAAGAGGCAACCTACTGCATGGGAGAAAATATTTGCAAATCATGTATCAGATAAGGGGTTAATATCCAAAATACGTAAGGAACTCCTACACTCAATGGAAAAAATAATAGTAATAACTCGATTTTAAAATAGACTAAGTAGACATTTCTCTAAAGAAGACATACAAGTGGCCAATATTTCAGGTATATGAAAAGATGCTCAACATCTCTAATCATCAGAGAAATGCACAGCAAAACCACAATGAGATACTCTCTCACACTTTTTATGATGAACATTATTTTTAAAAAAGGAAATAAGTTATTTCCAAAAACCTCCTAACAAAGAAATGCCCAGATGGCTTCACTGGTGACCTCTACCAAAAAAATAAGTGAGGTTGTAGAGAAATCGCAACACTTGTACACTGTTGGTGGAAATGTAAAATCATGCAGCGATTATGGAAAATAATATGGAAGTTTCTAAAAAAAAAAATTTAAAGAACTATATGATCCAGCAATTCCATGTCTAGATATTAATCCCAAAGTATTAAAATCAAGACCTTGAAGATATAGTTTCATTCCCACAGTCATTGCATCATCATTCTTCACAATAGGCAAGGGGTGGTAACAACCTAAATGTCCATAGGTAGGTAAATGGACTTAAAAAATGTGGTAAATACACACAATGGAATATTATTTAGACATAAAAAAGGAAATACTGTCATACGCTGCAGCATGGATGAACCTTGAGAACATTATGCTAAATTAAATAACCCCGTCACAGAACAGTACTGCATGATTGCACTTATATCTATCTAAAGTAGTCAACGCAGAAAGTAGAATGGTGGTTTGCATGGGCTGGAGCTGCTATTCAATGGGCATAAAATTTCAGACATGCAAGATGAGAAAGTTCTACAAGTAGACGTGCCTATGGTTAACAATACTGCACTGTACACTAAAATTTTGTTAAGAAGGTAGATCTCAGGTTGTGTGCTTTTAGCACCATTTTTCTAAAAAGTCTAATTATTTTGGTCTTATACATCATCATTCTCATGAAAAATGGGAAGTTTTATGGCGAAGCAGATTTGCATTGAATAAAATAGGACCAGCCAAAGTATAGCGAGACCATTAACATTTTCTAAGCCTGGTGATTTCTGAAAAATATAGATGACTAGACTGCCATCAAAATGCAGCTTTCAGCTAAGTCTGCTTATGTGTTTATTTTCAAAAGTTTGAAGCTGGTATTTATTATAGCTATCAGAGGAAATTTTCCTTTACTGTATTTTAGCACTTGCTAACTTTTTATTTGCGATTTATTCTGAGGGAAATTTCAAATGTAGACACATTATAGAAATCATTTTCTTGACATGTACAGTATGTTCACAGTACTTTCTCCAATCCTTCTTTGGTGTCCAAGGTTATTAGTAGTGACAAAGTACTTTGAAGTAAAATCTAGTACTGCTTAATATTTAATACTTTTAAAATTAGTAATGACTGATTTTACCTAATCTCTTATTGAAATTCAGGCAACATTATCATTATTTTAAAACTATGCAACCTGTACGAGTTTTTTAAGAACAACTTGAGCCCTAACCGGTTTGGCTCAGTGGATAGAGCATCGGCCTGCGGACTGAAAGGTCCCAGGTTCGATTCCGGTCAAGGGCATGTACCTTGGTTGCAGGCACATCCCCAGTAGGGGGTGTGCAAGAGGCAGCTGATCGATGTTTCTCTCTCATCGATGTTTCTAACTCTCTATCCCTCTCCCTTCCTCTCTGTAAAAAATCAATAAAATATATTTTTTTTTAAAAAAGAGAGAGCATATTTAAAAAAACAAACCAAAAAAAAACTTGAAAATACCAATAAATAATAATATTCAAATGCCACATGTTTATCAAAGTATCTTACATTACTTTTATACCTTGCCAAGCTTCCTCCTCTCTGTGTACAAACAAGCATACTCGCCAGGGCAAGGCAAACCCATTATCTGCATGATTGGTATCCATATTTCCATTCATTTTGAATGTATAACATATATATATATATATATGAATATGAATATTTACTCATGGAGTCATCATTTTTTTATGTATTCCACCACCACTTGAATTCTGGAAAAGAAGAAAATTTTTCTTTCTAATCTCTTAAACATGCTTTCCTCTCCAGCTTTAAAACAGCAAGCATAGTTGCCAAGAGAAGCTTTAAAAAGCCAATTTCATACCCTGAGGCTATAGAGTTGGAGGAATTATGTAGACATCATTCTAAAATTTGTACTGAATTATCTTATTTGGCTCTCAGGCCTGAAGTTCAGCAGATAATTCCCAGAGCTATCATTTATTCTCAATTATGAGGCCTTAGTCAGTTATTGGGAAAAGGGTCTGTTTCTTCCCCCTCTCAAGTTTTTCCAGTAATGCTTCCATGTGCCGTTAAACTATTGGCACATTTCACTCCCAGAGGATGGATTTTGTTTGGCATCCTGAGGAATTTTGATATATTTAAGAAGGTGAGAAGTACACATTGGCATCATTTTTAACAACATAAGTCTAAACCCAAATTGGCTTTTACATGCCAAAGATGTGAAATGAGCCAACTGTCTAATAGCACACAGTAACTGTTCAACTACATAAGTTGATTTCAGCAAAACAGTTTGGTGTGTGTTTCATCCTGAATCATTTAGATACAATTATGCCTTATGGTGCCTTAATAATCGAGGCAAGTTGTCCATGACTTTCACATAAGCAGATACGGATAGCATTGAAATGTTAGTCACACTAGAGCTGAATGAAATATAAGAGTGTTGCTTTAGTTCAAAGTGCCTCTTCAGCTTCTGGGCTGCCAACAAATGTGAGATAGGAAAATAAACTTGAGATTGATGACTGCAGATAGTGAACCTCTTAACCTATTTTAATAAAATAAATTGAGATATTTAAGTGAGTTGGAGAAACATATTACAGACTTTCTTTTATTTTCAGACATTTAAGCATGTATGCTATTCATTATTAACAGGACCAATATTTAGTGTGTGTGTGTGTGTGTGTGTGTGTGTGTGTGTGTGTGTGTGTGTGTGTGTAAAATGTGTATATATGTGGGATGCTGTGTTGGAAAGATAAATATAGAAAGATATAATCTTCTTTAAAGAGCTTACAGTTTAGTGGGGATGCCATGCCCTGAGAGACCACAAGAACTAACTTGACCACAAAGCAGACGCTGCTTGTGTGTTAATGCAGATGAAACCCATAAGTCAGTGTGGCAGAGGAGAGTAAGAGAATTTGGGTGGTGGTAGAGACTGTGTTAGAAATTATGATCTGGGAACCTCATGTTAGTAGACTTTAAGAATGATCCCCAGGGTAGGGAAGCAGAGGAATAGAAGTAAGCATACAAGCCAGAGTGTGTGGAGAGGGAAAGGTAGAAGGGAAGAGGCTAAAGTTATATTGAAAGGGTACTTTTCTCTCTGTCACCAAGTCAAGGGAAAGGACTAGATGGGATTTTGTAGCATATGCAGCATATATTTGAGATGACCATAATATATTAATTTCACGACCTACATAAAACTCACTTTGGGTAATCTGGGGTCACTCCAAAGAGATAGGCAGTCATCCTCCAGACAGCCAAGCTGAGATGCATTGAGAAGGTACTATGTTGCCCCGCTGGCATGGCTCAGTGGTTGAGCATTGACCTATGAACCAGGAGGTCATGGTTCGATTCCTGGTCAATGGCACATGCCCAGGTTTCAGGCTCCATCCCCAGAGTGGGGCATGCAGGAGGCAGTCAATCAATGACTCTCTCTCATCAATGTTTCTATCTCTCTCTCCCTCTCCCTCCTCTCTGAAATCAATAAAAGAAATTTTTTTTAAAGAGAGCAGGTAATGTGACTCCATTGTGGAGAGACATGCCATTGGTGGTAAGTCGCCATGGATAGAGAGAAGCAGCAGTACTTTTAAATACGAACCCCAGAAGAAAAGTCATAAGAACAGATGCTGTAAATGTGGCTGCTTCTCTCTTAGGCAGCCCTTTGTAGTGTGCTCCAGAGTGAACAGCAGCAGAAGTTTGCTTACTTAACAATAATTAATGATTTCTGCAAACCACCCAGGAGCCAGGTAACAGAAAATAAAGTTGGGAGATAACTTAGTGTCACGTCATGAAAGCCTTCTTTATATGTAATGCCAAACAACTTCTCTACAAGACGAAGTGAGTTAAAGCATAAAAATTATTACTTAAAGTTGTATTTGGACTATGTCCAAGGAAAGAGCTTTTCTTATAATATGCAAAACAATATTTCACAACTGTATATTATAATTTCTTTTAAAGATAAGCAGCTGAAGATAATTTTAGAACATCCTCCAGATATTTTCTTTTTCTGCAATAAGCAGATTCCTTAGTTGTGTTCCCTCAAGGTAGTAGTTAATATTATTATTATCTCTTCCTCTGATCTAAATAAATTCCTCCACAGCAAAGTTAACCCAGGTCTTATAGCATAGATTTCTGGCTGACATTTACTGTAATGAACACTGAACTGTGTATATTATAGGTGTCTCCCCCCCCCCCCCCCCACACACACACACACAGCAAACTCAGTGAACTTACCAATATAGTAGGGCAGAAAAGGCTAGTAGATAAGAAATATTCATAAAGAATGAAGTGTAAGATTTTGCAGAGTAGTCTATGGTTATAGCTCAGCAAAGTCAGTTAGGTCTAGAATAAGGATGGTGCTAGGACTTAGCCAAACCTTGAAATGTGGTAGCATTAGGGAAATGTTGAAGGAGGAAGGTCTTTCTGATAGAGAAAAGCATGAGTAAGTGCAAGGAGGTTTAATGCCAATGGCACACTTGGAAAGACTAGAAACTGGCCTGGCTGAAGGCAATTTGTGTTGGGGAAAATGACTGTGAGAGGATGATTTGTGAATTACCTTGAATACCATGAGCATGTGGAGAACCATTGTAGGTTCTTGGCAATATGCTAAGAGCAACATTTAATAAATGTTGGTATGGTAGAAGTATGTAGGATGTATTGGTGGAGGCAGAGGAAAGAGGCAGGGATGCAGTTAATTTAAATGTGAAGTTATGAAAGTGTCAAAAACAATAGTAAAATGAGGGAGGAAAGAGACATGTAAAGGCCCTTCCATTGGCCCTGTAGAGTCTTATTGGCTTTTCTGAGAGATATTTCCCCAGCAAGTTGGCCCTAAATATTTTGTACATGTCCACATAACTATTATGCTAAATTACCTCCCCTACAATTGATTTCTAATTCAAATAAGTGATCTTTAAGACATCCCTTTTTTAATTTCTATGTTTAGTCTATCATGAGAATTTAGAGGCTTTTACATGTATTTAAATTAGGTCTCTGTGAAGTGTAGGTAAAAAGAGGAAAGGAATTGTGGGTGAGAGAAGAAGAAAGGAGAAATAGTAAAAAAAAAAAAAAAAAAAAAAAAAGTAAACACAGTGCGTACATTGAACTGCATAGTAATTCCTGTAACTAGATCATCAGGGCCTCTTAAGCTGCTTTATTCCCTTCTGTGAGCTTCCATGAGCCATTATAACTTGAATGATATTGACGGAAGTACTTCCTAGAAGGGTATTGTTTGATTGGTGGATATCCTTCCAACTGTGTTGCTGGCACAGCACTTCCAGGAAGGGGAAACGGGTTGGCGATGAAGCTCAGCCTCAGTGTGGACAGCAGAGGCTCTCGAGGGTTACAGTAAGGCCTTTTCCAGAGAAACGTAAGGTTTTGTAAGGTTTGCCCAGCACTGTCACCTCCAGTAAAGCAGCCGCTTTCTTGTAGGGCATGGTTAACTCGTTCTCACTCCACAGCATCCCTTCTTTCCTGCCACAGTGGCCTTTCCCTCCTGCTCCTGGGATACGGTCATTGGTTTTTTGAGCTCTTGATTGTCTTGCCTGAAGGTACAACCTGACCCAGATGGATGGGGCATGTTGCCCTTGTCCTGTTGCTCAGTTCACTTCCACAGAGGTTTTCTTCCAAGTAGTATTGAAGGTTTGGGAGGGTTCCTGTGTGTGTGTGTGTGTGTGTGTGTGTGTGTGTGTGTGTGTGTGTGTGTGTGTGTTTTACATCTTCTGCTTTCTACCCAATACCTCCAAGTCCTTAAAAAGTGAGAAATGTATATTTTCTGATTTCTCCTTCCTGTCAGAATCTCACCCTCATAGTATGTTTCTTAAAAAGGACTCATTTAGCCAAAACCGGTTTGGCTCAGTGGATAGGGCGTCGGCCTGCGGACTGAAGGGTCCCAGGTTCGATTCCGGTCGGGGGCATGTACCTGGGTTGCGGGCACATCCCCGGTAGGAGATGTGCAGGAGGCAGCTGATCGATGTTTCTCTCTCATCGATGTTTCTAACTCTCTATCTCTCTCCCTTCCTCTCTGTAAAAAATCAATAAAATATATTTAAAAAAAAAAGGACTCATTTAAATGCCTTCTGTGATGAAAACCCAGGCTTTGGTCTTTATTCTTGATTTCCCTGATTGTTCAGTTCGATGTCCACGTTAAATTCCCTGTATTCGTGATTCACCTTTTCTTTCTGTAACTTCAGACAGACATGAATCTCTCTCTCTCTCTCTCTCTCTCTCTCTCTCTCTCTCTCTCTCTCTCTCTCTCTGTGTGTGTGTGTGTGTCTTTCATACACACACGCACACACCATTACTAAGTAGGGTTTCTATCATAAGAACAGGAATGGTTCAACATCACAATGTAGGAAAGTGCTTGCTAAAGTTTAGCACTCATTCTTGATAATTTTTTAATAATTTTTTCTACCAAACAGCATAGAATTTGAGTTCCTATCCTGATAATGGGTGACCATCAGGAACAAAGAGGAAACTTTTTTCTTTTTGGTGGTAAAAGTTTAGAAATGTTTCTACTAAAGTCAGGAGTAAGAATATCCCCTCTCTACTAGTCTATCTAGCATTGTCACTAGAGATACTAACCACTTGAATAACATCCCCCCCAAAAAATATGGATAAGAAATAAGTATGATTAGAATCGGCCAGAATAAGGCCAACTGTCCTTGTTGTCAGATAATGTGACTGTTTATATCCAGGAGGATCCATAGACTATTAGAGAATTCAACAAATGTTGCCCCACACAAGATATCAGACCTGCCAAAAATAAAATAATGGCTATCAAGTCATGCCTATCAAATTGGAAAATTTTAAAAAGTCTGGCAGTCAAGTAAATTGGTGAGAATTTGAGAAACAAGACCTTTCAGACAGTGCTGATGGGATTTTAAGTTGTTACAACTTCTGAGAACAAATTAGCAATGCCTTCTAATATTGATACTGTATGTATCTTTTGACCCAGAAATTCCACTTCTGGATACGCACTTTAGAAAAACTTCAGCATATGCACCAAAAAGAAGAATTAAAAATGATAAATGTAGTAGCATTTCTTATAGGACAGAAAGATTGAAAACAGTATAAATGTCTATTAACAGGAAGATGAATAATTTTATACGTTCACACAATGGAATACTACTACAGACCAGCTTAACATAATTGAGCTAAAACTACATGTATCATAGATCAATTTATATAGAAATTTAAACATATAAAATATATATTATTTATGTGTGTATATATATATACACTAGAGGTCCGGTGCACAAAAATTTGTGCACTCGGGGCGGGGGAGGGGGTCCCTCAGCCCGGCCTATGCCTTCTTGCAATCTGGGAACCCTCGGAGTATGTCCACCTGCTGGCTTAGGCCCGCTCCCTGGGAGATCAGGCCCACGCTGGCAGTCAGACATCCCTCTGGCAGCCCTCAGGTATGTCCACTTACCAGCAGGGAGCAGACCTAAGCTGCAGTCGGACATCCTTAGTGCTGCTGAGGAGGCGGGAGAGGCTCCCGCCATCACCACTGTGCTGGCAGCCATCAGCCTGGCTTGTGACTGAGCAGAGCTCCCCTTATGGGAGCGCACTGACCACCAGGGGACAGCTCCTGCATTGAGCATCTGCCCCCTGGTGGTCAGTGTGTGTCATAATGACCAGTCATTCCCAGTCGTTCTGCTGTTAGGGTCAATTTGCATATTACCCTTTTATTATATAGGATAGAGGCCTAGTACACGGGTGGGGGCCGGCTGGTTTGCCCTGAAGGGTGTTCCAGATCAGGTTGGGGGGCCCGCTGGGGTGCCTGACCAGCCTGGGTGAGGGGCTGATGTGTGTTTGCAGGCTGGTCACACCCCCTTCAGGGTGGGGGTCCCCACTGGGGTGCCTGACCAGCCTGGGTGAGGGGCTGATGGCTGTTTGCAGGCTGGTCAAGCCCCCCCAGTGGGGACCCTCACCCCATGGAGGTTTGGCCAGCCTGGGTGAGGGGCTGATGGCTGTTTTCAGGCTGGCCACACCCCCTTTACGGTGGGGGGGTCCCTACTGGGTTGCCTGGCCAGTCTGGGTGAGGTGCTGAGGGCCATTTTCAGGCTGGCCAAGCCCTCCCAGCGACGGAAGCTCCCAGCCTCTCCTTTTTTTCTTTTTTTTTTTTATTCTGGGATTTATTTACCTTCTATAATTGAAACTTTGTAGCCTTGAGAGGAGCTCAGAGCCGGCCAGGGTGGGTGGGAGGGAAGCCTCCTGCTCTCTCCAGCTCCATGGCCACGGCCAGCTGAAAGCAGGTATCTGGGGTTTATTTACCTTCTATAATTGAAACTTTGTTGCTTCGAGTGGAGCTCAGAGCCCACCGCAGCAAGCGGGAAGCTTGGCTTCCTCCATCATTGGGGCACCCAAGCCTCCTGCTTGCTCCAGCTCAGTGGCTGCCAGCCGCCATCTTGGTTGGGTTAATTTGTATATAGTCGCTCTGATTGGCTGGTGGGCGTGGCTTAAGGTGTAGTGAAGGTACAGTCAATTTGCATGTTTGTCTTTTATTAGTGTAGATATATACAGGATGGGGCAGAAGTAGGTTTACAGTTGTTTGTGTGGAAAATAATTCAAGAATAAATTGTTTCACATACTCAACAACTTTAAACCTATTTTTGCCCCATCCATCCTGTATATATACTTAGAGGTCGTTAAAACTGTCCAGGAGAAAAATAATTGTCAAATCTATTTAGTGTTTACCTCTGGTGAGGTTTGGACTGGTAAGGGATACAAGAATCTTCACTATGCTTTTATTCTAAAGCAAATGTGGCCAAATGTTAGAATGTGATGAAGTTTAGTGATGAACATGTGGGTTTTTCACTTAATGTTATATTCTGAATCTTCTGTATGCTGGAAATATGTCCCTATAAATATACACATGCAACCACATCTAGCCACTTCTTACCACCTCTGCAGCTGCAGTCCTGACCCTGACCCTATTTTACCTTGCCCTCCAAGCTGCAACTACACTCACCCTGCTGTTCCTTGCTGAGCATGTGCTTCCCTCTGTGACTCACAGTCACTGGACACTCAGACTAGAAAGCTCCCCCAGGTCTGCATTGCTCTCTCCTTCACCTCATTCAAGCCTCTACTGGAATGGCCTCCTCAGAGAGACTTTCCCAAACCAACCCATCCTGGGCGTGCCCTTTCCTGGGCCTAAAGCAATGATAAAGACAGTGGCATACCTAGCACCAGATTATGGTCTGTAAACACTATTTTCCAATCACAGAAACCAGGGCTGCTCAAGCCAGTGTGCCTCAGTTGGTTGAGCGTCATCCTGTGCACCAAAAGGTTTGCTGATTTCCAGTCAGGGCACATACCCAGATTGCAGGCTCAATCCCTGGTCCAGGTGCATACAAGAGGCAACAATCAATGCTTTCCTCTCACATCGATGTGTTTCTCTCTCTCTCACTCTCCCTCCCTCTCTCTCTAAAGTCAATAAAAAATATATATTTAAAAAGGAAAGAAACCCAGGCTCCTAGAAGTGTTTGATTAAGGGCAAGGGAGGAAAAATATAAGATGAGGCTGAATGTCTTGGTTCAAGAAGTTAGGAAATGCTTTATTGAAAAAAATTGAAGGAACACATGTTCCAACGTGAAGGAGCTCCTAATGACCAAAGCTGAAACAATTTGAGCCACAAAATAAATAATGATAGTATTGATTTTTTAACCCATAGGATAAAATAATCTAATAAGTTAATAAATGCAGAAGGAAAATAGAATATCACCATTAGGCGAACATCACAATAATAAATGTTGCATACGCATAGAGGAAGACCACAGATGGGTGGTTACCAGATGACAGGTGAGTGGAGGGAGGATGACATGGCTAAAGGGGGTAAAACTGTATGGTGACAGATAGAAACTAGACTTTTGGGGGTGAGCACAGTGTAGTATAGACAGATGTCACATTATACTGTTACACACCTGAAACGTACATAATGTAAACCAATGTTACTTGGGTAATAATATCAGCAGAGAAATCTGATTTTGTCACTTCTTATGATTAAAAACCTTCAGTGACTCACAATTGCCTTCAGAATGAAAGCCATACATGCGCTGGCCCCTGCCTAATTCTCAGCTTTATCTGTCACAGTTTCTTTGCACAGACCATGAACTCCAGTCATACCAAACAACCCAGATGGCTTGTCGCACCCCTCTTTGACTTTGCATTTGCTGTTTTGTTTTCTTCTCTTAGGCATCTGACTGCCTAACTCTAACTTGCCCTGTAAATTCAGCCGGAGCAGTACCTACTCTTCACAGCTTTTTCTTGTCTGCCGATTCACACAGTGACTTCACACCTTGTATCTAACTCCTTCGCAGACAAGGACTCCTTGTATCTCCAGCTAGTTGCCCGGTACCTCGTAGGTGCTCGGTAAATGTTTATTGAGAAAGGAAGGGAGAAAAAGAAAAAAGGAAAGCAGAAAGGGAAGATTTTAAGTTAAATATTAAGCAAATAAACTCTTCCCTAACTTTTCTCCTGTATTCCTCTGACTTTAAGCCTTTGCATATGTGTGTAATTGATTGAATTTACCAGGTTCTCTGCTTGTCCTTTGACATAGAGGAAACATTTACATCAATTAACTGAGGAATATTAAAAAGCTGTCTACTTTGACATAAGCCATTCTGGTAAACATGCTGTTGAGCCAGGTTGAGACTGTGGAATGCTCTCATTTTAACTTTCACCGAATCTGCTAATCTAGTGAAATCTAAAAGTAGCACCAAAAAGTATGCCTTTAAAATTTATGTCATCTTAAACAAAGACATCAGAATATACCTTCCATTTACTGATATGTTTCCTCTTTATAATGTACTGAGAAGTTTAATTGATATTTGTTTGCTATCCCCAGAGTGTGGTAAGCCTTGAAGGGGCCAAATAAAGTAACCCCTGAGTTTGGGGTCTATGTAGGATGCAGTGAAAAGAAATTTCTAAGAGAAAATAGAGGAAGCCCAAGGCTAGTGATAGTGAAAGAGGGAAGAGGCCCTGGAATTCATTTTTTACTTCAGTGAATGCAAATGAGTTCTTTCCAAATCAGACTGCAGGATTTTTTCATGCCACATGCAGTATTTTTACTAACAGTAACACAGAGCAGCAGCCTGCCATTTGGAAGCTTATACATAAGCATACTGTTCCTCTTACACACAATATGCTATGCATCTTTATTTCCTCTCATCCTCACAGAAGCGCTTTAGCTTCCCATGTTTCTTTAAGGAGGTGACAAGGAGTACTGGTTAATAAGCTCTTGGGGTTATTCAGTATCCCTCTTCAGTGCTCATTTTCTGAAGCTGAAAACACTCGTGCGTGTGCACACATGCACACTAAACGTTGTCAGAGGTGAAGTGCTTCCAAATGCCACTTGAGTGTGATTAAAAGAATCTGGGCTTGATGGGACTCATTACAATTACACAAGATGCCAGGCCTGTTTGCTCAAACTTGGGTCTAAGAAAAGGAAATGTCTTTTAAAAAAAAAAAAAAAGGCTCATAGAAGTGGAGGTTAACCGTTTAACAGGTTTTTGTATTTCTATAAAAATGTATGCCGGATATATCATTTTAAAACAGGAAAAGTAACTATTTCTTTTTTTTAATCCTCACCCAAGGACATTCTTATTGATTTTACAGAGGGGTGGGGGAAGAGGGTGGGAGAGGGAAAGAGAGAAATACCCATCGAGTTGCCTCCTGCATGCACCCAGACAGGGAATTGAACTCACAACCTTCAGGTGCACAAGATGACACTCCAACCAACTGAGCCACACTGGCCAGGGCTAAAATTTGTTATTACATAATATATGTTGGAAAAGCGCCTGCCATTTCTTTGACTTCAGATAATAAATCTAAGTCCATTTGACTTATTATTGCTCCTAGTTTCTAGTCAAGTTATCTTGTTTTCCCTTCCTAGTCATTCTGATTTCCCACAAAAGTTCAGGCTACTTTAAACAATTTTATGTTTGACATCATTGGGAATACAGCCTAAAGTTTCTCTAACTCAGTTTTCACCTTCTCATCTCAGAGAGTATTCACAACTCCATCCTATGGTTGAGTCTGCCCCTAGGTAAATTCCTCAAGGAGTTATTGTAGCATCCCAGAGTCACTAATACAGTTTGTGAATCTCGTTCATGTTCATTCTTTATCATTCCAGCAGGAGGGTTTGTTTGAGGTGTGCAGTAACATACCTAAGAGGTTAATGGTTGTTGACATCAAATAGATAGACTTGTAGGGACTTAATATTATAAATCTGAGGTTTTGTGGATGGTGATTGCACTCACTGTGTTTCAACTAGACTAGACTGTTTTGACCACAGAAGTTGTCAGACTAGAAAGTTGTCTGCTTTTGCTTTTTTTTTTTTACCCAGCACAAGTTTTATCAGGCAGCATGTGTCACAAGATATTGTACAACACCTCACCTCATACTAAAACACTTTAGATGAAATGATTAAGCTTTTATTTTCATTCTGTTGTTAATTTGTTAACAAGAAAGGTAGAACTTTTAATTAAAAAATAGCATTTAAAAATCTTAAATAAGGAACCCATGTCATATTATACAACCTATTTTGTCTTCTCATTGCTCGATATCGGCTTGTGACTTATTCTCACCCATCAGTCTGTTCAGTGAAAATTAATAAAATTGGTTAACAGGATTTTATTTTATTTAAATGACTATACTTGTTGAAAAACTAATGTTATATTCTGGGACCTATAAACAAATAACAAAAAGAAGTTGTATCTAGAGAGCCCACATAATTAATCCTTCTCCCAAGTAATTAATTTACAAATCAGGAAATTTTCGTGGCCGGTGTGGCTCAGTGGTTGAGCATTGACCTGTGAACCAGGAGTCACGGTTTGATTCCCTGTAGAGACATATGCCCGGGTTGTAGGTTCCATCCCCAATGTGGGGTGTGTAAGAGGCAGCTAATCAATGACTCTCATCATTGATGTTTCTCTCTCTCTCCCTGTCCCTTCCTCTCTGTAAAAAAAAGAAAAAAAGAAATTCTTGCCCATTCACATTTTCCTGTGGTAGAAAGGAAAATTAGAGAATTTTAGTGTTTAGTCGTTCCTTTGCTTTAAGGTGCTATGAATGTTTAATGTGTAATTCTACAAGAATACTCTGCTTAAAAAGGATTGATCCTATCCTGAATGGCTGGCGCAGTTATAATAACATTAGAATTTCCATATGGGGGGTAAGAAAAATGTATCGCTTATTGATATTCAAACTATCCTTTCATTTTCAGAAGGTTTTATCATAAAAGATGTCTGAAATAAGAATTCGCTTTCCTCCTCCAAAGCTACCAAAAGTGTATGATTCTACTATTCTGTAAACCATGTCTTCTTATAAACCTCTGCTAAGTACAAAACAGGCGATTGCTTTGTTTTTATTAATGCTCATTTTTATGCATCAGTCACGTTGTTTCTCCTATAGTGTCATACGTTTCTAAGTGTTTGCTAATTAGCAACTTGAGTAGTTTGTATTCATCAACTTCAGTGATTGTATTGTCATCAGAAATATTGATGAGCCTGATTGCCATAATGAAATGATATATGTCCATATTTCCACCTGTCTTGGGATGAACTATTTATCCTATTTCTCACCTAAACTCCCAGCAAATTGCACACTAGCTTCTCCAATGCTGAGGCAGGGGGGCGGGGGAGGCAGGGGGGAAATATCCGCCCTGCCTACAGGGACACTGGAAAAACTGACGTTTTAACCTACTTTTTCCAAATGGCACAACTTTGAAAACGCACATGTCGCCACATTAAATGATATTGATGTTCTAGACCCAAAAGGACCTCTTGCTTTAT